>NC_135497.1:93874740-94004740 GCF_052857255.1 Amblyomma americanum
TTTTGAAGGCGTTTTCTTTTTGGTTATCCCAACTTACGTTAGTAGGTGCTCCCTTTCACAAGGCATCAGTTAAGGGACTAGCCCGCTGTGAGTAGCTAGGAATATATCGCTGGAAGTACCCAAGTAATCCCAAAAATGAGCGAATGTCCCTTTTCTTCCGTGGTTGCGGAAATGCTGCGATCGGGGCAATCTTTAATTCGGATGGGCTCCTAGTTCCCTGGCCTACAACGTGGCCCTAGTACGTCACCTGTGCGCAACCAAATCTACACTTTTCTGCCTTCAGTGTCAGTCCAGCCTGTCGTAAACTGGAAAACACGGTCCTTAGGTGTTCTAGATGCTCTTGCCAGGTTTCCGAAAAAATTGCCACATCGTCTAAATAAGGGAGTGCAAAGCACTGCATGTCCTTCAGTACGATGTCCATGAGTTTCGAGAAGCTGTACGGGGCATTCTTCAACCCAAAACTAAGCATTAAGGGTCGAAAGGTGCCCGTTGGGAAGATGAAAGCGGCATACCTGCTCGCGTTTTCTGAGAGGGGAACTTGCCAATACCCCCGTACGAGATGGAGGGTGGAAATAAATTTCGCGCCGCTCACCCTTTCTATCCTTTCCTCTATGTTGGGAATCGGGTATAGCTGATCCCTGGTAATTGCATTCAGCTTTCATTAATCCAGGCAGGGACGAGGATCTTTCCCTGGGGCCTCAACAAGAATTAGCGGTGAGGTATAGTCACTTTCCGCTGGCTCTACAACCCCTAACTCCAACATGCGCTGAATTTCCGCTTCCATTATTTCTTTTTGCCGCGGTGATACCCTGTAGGGTTTCGACCGCACCGGCTCATCAGAGGTGAGCTCGATTTCGTGAGTCAGGAGGTGTGTCTTTCCCGGGCGACTGCTAAATAGGTCAGCGAATTCGCTCAACAACTGCTTTAGCGTGTCGACCTGGGTCCCGCTTAGAAAATCTGCATTCACGGAGTGAGCCAGAATGTTCTCCACGTTGTCACTAGCGTCCGCACCTCCCTTCCAACCCTGACTCTCGCTGTCCAGCTCTTCTGGTTCAGTTAGAGTCAGATTGACGATCCCACTGCGTTCCACGAACGGCTTCATCAGATTGCAGTGATAGATTCTCACCTGCTTTCCCCTGCCTGGAACCCTTAGCGCGTAATTCGTCTCTGAAAGTTTTTGCAACACTTCCACTGGACCGTCCCAGTGAACTTCCAGCTTGTTTTTTCGCGATGGCCGGAGGATCATCACGCGATCGCCCGCGGTGAAGCCTCGAAGGCGCGCGTTTTTGTCATAATAGACCTTGGCGGCCTCCTGGGCAGCTTTCATATTTCGATTTACTAATTCCCTCGTGTTGTTAAGGCGGTCCAGTAGCTGAAGCACGTACTCAACCACTGTCTGGTTCTCTCCTGTCCCTTCCCACATTTCTCTCAGCATTCGGAGGGGAGAGCGGAGGGCTCTTCCGTACACGAGTTCTGCTGGCGTAAACCCCGTAGCTTCGTGGGGGACTGTTCGTAAAGCGAAAAGTGTGGCCGGCAGACAATCCTCCCAGTCTGCTTTATGCTCATAACAGAGAGCGCGTAGCACCCGCTTCAGCGCCGAATGCCATTTCTCTACACTGTTGGACTGCGGATGATACACCGAGCTGTGTAACAGTTTTATTCCGCATCTTTCTAGGAATGTGGTCGTCAAGGCGCTTGTAAAAACCGTCGCCTGATCGGCTTGGATTTCGGCCGGAAATCCTATTCTCGCGAACACTGACAAAAGGCCGTCAACTATTTCTGTGGAGCTCAAGTCCTTCAACGGAATTGCTTCGGGAAATTTTGTCGCGGGACATAGCATAGTAAGCAAGTACTTATAGCCTGATTACGTTTTAGGCAAAGGGCCTACTGTGTCTATTACAAGCCGGCGGAAGGGTTCCGAGATCAATGGAACAATTTTCAGTGGAGCCTTCCATGTCTCTCCCGGCTTGCCCACGCCCTGGCAAACATCGCATGATTTTACGTAGCGTTCTGCATCTTTGAAACAACCCGGCCAATAATATTCCATTAATAGCCGCTCCTTTGTTTTATTGATTGCCAGATGTCCTGCCCAGCCATTTCCGTGGCAGAGACTCAGAATGTCCGCTCTGTATTTTTCGGGCGCGTCCAGCTGATCAAATGTTTTGCCTTTTCTGTCCTGGTAGTGTCGGTATAGTAAACCTCCCTTCTCGTGTATCGTTATGTTGCGTCTCGCGATACCCTCTTTAGCTGTAAGGTGCAGTCTTTCCAAAGTGGGATCCTGCTTCGGTTCTTTTATTAGGGACTACCTGATCACCTGCAGAAGGCGATCAAAACTACGCGATGTTGGAGATAAAACGGATCCTTCAGCGTTTTCTGCTTCATCTACCGACTTCGTGGTTGAAGTCCCTGGTCGCTCATCTGCTCGGTCAACTGTCTGGCTTTCATTCCTCGTTGGTTCCCTTCCCTCCTCATTTGATTGCAACGATGTGCTGGCTGGTGCGTCTCTGGCTACCTGAGGTTAGGGAATCTGACTTAGTTGAGATGCGAGCTGACGAGTTCTCGATCTTGTCAAAGCTTGTATCACCCCGCTTCCGAGTTTCTGGCCTCTCTCGCGTAGCAATTGGTCTGATCGATTCGAGAAGAGGTAAGGATATTGAAGTGGCACGGCCTTCGAAACTGCGGCCTCAGTGATTAGCTCTCCAAACGGTCCACAAATTATCACTCTAGCTACGTGAAGGCATACACTGTGTTCTTCTACTGCCTGTTTTATCCACGAGACTTCTCCCGTAAAATCGTCCGCGGAAACGTAAGACGGATGGACAACGTCCATCGTCGCGGCGCTATCACGAAGCACCCTGCACGGTTTCCCGTTAACGTGCAGCTCGTGCAGGTATGGCTTAAGGAGCTCTAGATTCTCGGCGTTATCCTCGACGCACGAGAACACCAAACGTTGTTTTGTACACTTGGCTGCAAAGTGCCCGACACCATTGCAGTTGTAGCAACAAAATGGCCTACTAGCCTCAAACTCTTTTTTCGCGGCTGTGTCTGCTCCCTGTCACTTCGCCTGTTCTTCACGCTTTTCTGGCGCTACCTTCGTTGCCTCCGATTGCCCCGAACTTCTAGCACTTCGCGTCTTTCTGCTAGGCCCTTTATCTCGCATCGCGTTTCGAGCGTGTGACGCACCCTCTTCAGTGCTCAACCTTCTGCGCGAAACGTACTCCTCTGCTAGCTCAGCGGCCCTTTCAACTGTGTCGAATTTTTCCCTGTCTTGAACCCACAGTTTCACCACTTGGGGAATGCTTCGGTAAAATTGCTCAAGGCAAAAACACTCAATGATTTTGTCCCGGATTTCATAAACCTCGGCTCCTTTTAGCCACTCTATCAAATTCGTCTTCAGGCCATACGCGAAATCCCGATAGCCCTCGCTATCGTTTTTCATCGCATTCCTGAAGCGCTGTCGGAAAGCTTCGGCTGACAGCCGGTACCTTTTTAGCAGGCTGGCTTTGACTTTTTCGTAGTCAGCTGCGTCTTGTGTGCTAAGTCTCGCTATGACTTCAGCTACTTCACATGGCAAGAGTGTCAGAAGCCGTTGCGGCCATGTACTGCGAGCAAAGTTCTCCCTTTCGCAAGTTCTCTCTATGTTTCCCAGGTACAATCCTATGTCCCTTCCACTTTCATAGGGCTGCATGAATCTGTTCATTCTAGATGATTGTACATCGCTTGCTCTTTCAGGAGACCCGGCTCTCGTACTGTCGCCTTTTTTTTTCGATTTTCGCTTTCAAGCTGCAATCGCTTTAGATTTCTTTCCTCTTTTTCAGCTTCCCACTTTTGCCGTTCTTTCTCTTTTTCCCATTCCGCTTCCCTTTTTCATTTTTCTTCCTGTACCAAATTCCACGTATCTACCAGCTGATCGTCATTTACGTGGTTTTCAATTGTCTTGCATATTTCAGTTTTTGTAATTTTTCCCTGCACTTCTATTGACAGTTCCTCGCATAACAACAGCAAGTCCGACTTTGACAATTTCATAAGGTCCATGACAACGCTTTCTCCGCTTTGGCAATGCTATCTGCAAAATGTCGTGAGATTACTCTTTCTCAATTGACATACACTTCCCAGTGATTCTAGATTATTCTCTCAAAATCTGAAGCCTGGCGAATCCTATAGCAAAATGCCGAAACGCTTACCGGTTGAGAAAGTACGATGTCGCACGGTCCACCCAGCTGCTGCCAACCAGTTGTTGGGGACGAGGGTCCTTGAGTGAGCTGACTCTTTCAGCGCCGCAGGTCCCTTCTCCGAATAACGTTGTCGGACTTGGTTATGAAAGAAACTGTACAGGGGGTTTATTTTACATTATTTACAAGATTTAGGAACCCATTGGTGGGTGATGGGGGAAGGTCGGAGGATCTGAGAAGATCGGAGGATGATCGAGGATTCCTTCCTCACGGCACTCGTCGTCCGGTTTAAAAAGGGTCCGGTCCCTAGGATTCCCCAGGTTCGAGGAGGTCTTCGCCAGGTTGGCCGTGGCCTAACTTGCGTTGTCGTACACACACACACACACCACTTCACATAGGGACACGCCCCGTCACACGCCTCGCCGGAGAGAGAGGGTGCCGCTGGACAATCGCCCCACCAGAGAGAGCGTTGTCTTCGCGTCCGAACGACAGTTCTCATGGGCGAGGCGCCGGCGAGCAGGCACAGTTGAAGGGGTGAGTCACCCCTGCTCGGTTCTGGCGGTCGCTAACTGCCTCCGTGCCGCACGGTCGATCTTCCGGGAACAATTTTGTTTACAAACGGCAGTGGAATCCTCCGTCTCGAATCTAATAAACCACGCGAGGACCGGCCGTGGGAACCAAGATGCCTATCGCCGTGCAGTGACCCCGGTTGCAGGTGTCCGGGCCGAATACGCAGCTGAATCAGACCACCGGCTGTCGCCAGAAACCTTACAACTCCTCTGTGTGTGTGTGTGTGTGTGTGTGTGTGTGTGTGTGTGTGTGTGTGTGTGTGTGTGTGTGTGTGTGTGTGTGTGTGTGTGTGTGTGTGTGTGTGTGTGTGTGTGTGCGTGCGTGTGCGCGCTGTTACGTCTCGCCTACCTACGACGCGCGGTATAGCCGGCGCGGATGCAACGGACGCCGCGGCTTCGTTCATCGCGGCCGCAACGCCTCCCGCCAAGCGCGTCCAGGCATGTTTCAGTGCCACGTGTCGTCGTGCGTGCGTGTGTGTGTGTGTGCATGTTTTGCCCACGCTTGTCAAAGCGCGGCAGCCGGGGAGAGGAGCTCCTCAACTGGGGGGGCGAGGAGGTCTGACCGGCGCCGGCCTGGCGGACGCGCCCGTCACGCCTGAACATGTTCAAGCGTCGCCGTATCGGATGACTCTTCCCAAGCCGTTCCCTCTTGCCCTCGACTCCGTGGGTATAAAGCGAGCTGCCCCGGACGCCAACGAGAGACTTCGATTTCTTCCTGCGAGTAGCGTGGTCGCCCTGACCGGCTGCTCTTTTGCGATGCCAGAATAAACAAGTTGTTCTGTTGCCAGTCGACTCATCCTTTGCCGGCACCTTCGGATGTTTCCAGCTTTGCCCCAGGCCGCCAGTCCAACGCTACCCTTGGGGCTTGCAACCCAAATGCAACAACTGGTTGCCAGCGGTGAGATCCCGACAACGGAGGCCAGCAGCGAAGATATGCGGTCAACTGTATGCTGAGCAGCACAACGACCATCCGGGAGCAGTGCAACGAGCCCTGTGTGATGACTGGTTGCCTGCAGCGGAACGACTGCGCTGAATTCTTGGCTGCGAGGTTTGGTGAGTGCGGGACTTTCTTCTTCTGAGTTTTGCCAGGCTTTTGTTAGTGTCAGAAACAGAGCTGGTAATTGTGGTTGTCGTTGCTGCCGGGTTAGTTTGCGGCAAGACAATAGTAGGCAGTAGAGAAAGCAGCATTCGGAGCAGCCATGGATTTGAAGTCGTTGCGCAAACCGAAATTGCTGGAGCTTGCAAGAGAGTTGGGTCTTGATGTCTCAGACAAACTCAGAAAACCAGAACTGCTAAGGGCGATTCTTGAGTTGGAGGCTGAGGATGACGAGCTGTCGGAATGCCTTGAGACCATTGAGGAGAGGGAACAAAAAGAGAAAGAGGAGCGCGAACGTAAAGAACAAAAAGAGAAAGAGGAGCGCGAACGTAAAGAGCAAAAAGAGAAAGAAGAGCGCGCTTTGGAAATGAAGCGTCTCGAGGTAGAGATGGAACGCGCTCGTAATGGAAGTCAGGCACACGGTGCAGGAGAACGGGTATCGTTCAAAATGACTGACCTGATGCGGCCGTTTAAGCTTGGAGAGGACATTGGTTTGTTCCTGGTTAACTTTGAGCGAACGTGCGAGAAGCAGGGGTTCTCTCGGGAAACGTGGCCACAGCGCTTGCTCACTTTGTTACCCGGCGAGGCGGCCGACGTAGTCGCTCGCTTGAAGAGAGAGGAGGCAGAGGATTTCGACCAAGTGAAATCGAGTCTGCTAAAAAAGTACAGGCTGTCAGCGGAGGCGTTCCATCGGAAGTTTCGGGAAAATGAAAAAGGCAGAAATGAGTCATATACAGAGTTTGCCTACAGGCTTATGTCAAACATGCAGGAGTGGCTCAAAGAAGAGAAAGCGTTTGGTGACCACGAGAAAATTCTGCAGTGTTTCGGGCTGGAACAGTTTTATAGTCGGTTACCTGAGAACGTGCGGTACTGGGTCTTGGATAGGCCAGACGTTAGTACAGTGGCTAAAGCCGCCGAGCTAGCCGAGGAGTTTGTGACGCGTCGGGCTCGCGGAGCTAAGGACGGTCAAAAGGGTGAATTTGGCTCCAAGTCTGAGAGGCCGAAGTTCACACCCATGAGAGCAAGGGGGGACACGCGTAGTGCGGATGCGAGTGAAAGCAGTCCGACCGAACGTAAGGAGACGGCGGCAGCCGAAGCCGAACGCAGAAAGCGGATCGAGAGGAGGCAAGCGCGCGTGTGTTATACGTGCCAGAAGCCGGGTCACTTTTCGGCGCAGTGTCCAGAAACAAAAAGAGAAGTCGTGTGTTTGTCATTATGTAGCACTGACGAGAACATGAAGCTTCTCGAGCCTTACATGCGAGACTTCCTCGTGAACGGGAAAGAGTGCCGAGTGCTTCGTGATTCCGCAGCTACAATGGATGTAGTTCACTCCTCTTACGTAGAACCCGATATGTTCACGGGCGAGTGCGCATGGATTAAGCAAGCCGTGGAAGCTCATAGCGTGTGTCTGCCCGTAGCAAAAGTGCTTATTGAAGGACCTTTCGGAGCACTTGAGACGGAGGCCGTAGTGTCATCTAGGCTGCCCGCCCACTACCCGTACCTATTTTCGAACAGGTCCGATCACCTCCTGCGCGAGAAGGGGCTTTTGTTTGGTGAGGCTAGCGTTCAGGCCTTAACCAGATCGAGAGTTCGGGAGCTCGCTGCAAAGGCGGTAGTTGCGGGGCCGACGTTGTCGAACAATGAGAAAGGGTCGGAGGCGCAGCAAGCTGATATTCAGAGCACGTCCGATCTGAATAAAATTGAGCCTGTAGCGTTGAAGGCACCAGGTACTGGAGAGGAAATGCCCGACAAGGGAAAGTTAGAAGAGCTTCCGGTCGAGCTTCCGGGACTAGGCTCAGTGACGAACAGGGAAGACACTGATCAGGTCATTAGTGACTTAATCATTAAAGCACCGCTGTCGCCTGAGCAGAAAACCGAACTACACCAACTCTTACAAGAGTTTCAAGGTCAGTTCTCTGAGAGGCCTGGTAGGACTTCTGTCCTTACTCATGATATAGAACTTACCTCCCCAGAGCCAGTACGATCCAAGGCGTACCGGGTGTCACCCCGCCAGCGCGATATTATGGAGGCTGAGGTAAAGAAAATGCTACAGCTCGGTGTTATTGAGGCGGGTGAGAGTGATTATACCTCCCCTTTGATTTTAGTTGAGGTACCGGGCAAGGAACCTCGTCCTTGCGTCGACTACCGCAGGCTTAATTCCATTACTAAGGATCAAATTTATCCGATCCCTAACATCGAGGAGCGCCTTGAGAAAGTTAGTAGCGCTCAGTTTATTTCCACCCTAGATCTTGTCAGGGGTTATTGGCAGGTTCCACTTACAGAAGAGGCTAGTAGGTATGCGGCGTTCATTTCACCAATGGGAACATTCCGTCCTAAAGTTTTGAGTTTTGGTTTGAAGAACGCGCCATACTGCTTTTCAAGCCTCATGGACAAAGTGTTGCGGGGACAGGAAGAATTCGCTTTACCGTATTTAGACGACGTAGCGATATTCTCCGCCTCCTGGTCTGAGCATATGGCACACTTGCGGGCAGTGCTAACCCGCCTGCGCGAAGCGGGCTTGACAGTCAAAGCTCCCAAGTGCCAATTAGCACAGGCCGAGGTTGTATACCTCGGTCACGTGATTGGACAGGGTCGTCGCCGCCCCTCCGAAATAAAGGTGGCTGCTGTGCGAGACTTCCCGCAACCGCGCACGAAGACCGATATTCGGTCGTTCTTAGGTGTCGCCGGCTACTATCAGAGGTACATCCCCAGGTACTCCGATATCGCGGCTCCCCTGACGGATGCTCTAAGAAAAACAGAGCCCCAAACAGTCGTCTGGAGCGAGACAAAGGAAAGAGCTTTTAGCGCCCTAAAGAGCGCCCTAACAAGCCAGCCTGTGCTACGATCGCCAGACTACACGAAAGGGTTCGTTGTTCAGTGCGATGCTAGTGAGCGAGGCATGGGCGTTGTACTGTGCCAAAGGGACAATGGAGAAGTGGAACACCCCGTCCTGTATGCTAGTCGTAAGCTGACCTGTCGTGAGCAGGCGTACAGCGCCACCGAGAAAGAGTGTGCGTGTCTCGTGTGGGCCGTTCAGAAATTGTCATGCTACCTAGCCGGCTCGAGGTTTATCATTGAGACGGATCACTGCCCTCTCCAATGGCTGCAGACCATATCTCCCAAAAATGGCCGCCTCCTGCGCTGGAGCCTCGCTTTGCAACAATATTCCTTTGAGGTGCGTTACAAAAAGGGGAGTCTCAACGGTAACGCCGATGGCTTAAGTCGAAGCCCCTAACGTAGGAATCCGCCTCAAAGTTGTTGGTTACTGATGTTTTCTTCCTGAGGCAGGATTTTTAACATATTGCTTTTGTTTAGTGTTTCAAAGTGATTATGTGCTTTCTAGTGCAATTTTCCAATTTGTGGACGCGTTCTGAGTGCTGCTTGACTACTGTAAGGAACTAGGCAGTAGTATAAAAGGGGAAAGAGCCTGGCAGAGCTTAGTGAGGGTTGTCTCGTGCTTGCTGACTGAGCGGTTGCGTTTCGGCGTAGTTATAACGCTTGCTGGGAACGAGCACAAAAATGGCAACTCTCCCGAAGTGACTTTACAGTGTCCTATGTGATCCTGAACCCGAGAACGAGGCCTTCTCTGTGCGCTGCGCTCAAGCAACGTCGAGGGACGATCGGTTTCGATTACGAGCATCATCGAGCGACATCCCTCTGGACAGCGGATGCAGTCCCCTGACCATCGGGATCTCCTTCTCCCGGCGGGGCGGTCTGTTACGTCTCGCCTACCTACGACGCGCGGTATAGCCGGCGCGGATGCAACGGACGCCGCGGCTTCGTTCATCGCGGCCGCAACGCCTCCCGCCAAGCGCGTCCAGGCATGTTTCAGTGCCACGTGTCGTCGTGCGTGCGTGTGTGTGTGTGTGCATGTTTTGCCCACGCTTGTCAAAGCGCGGCAGCCGGGGAGAGGAGCTCCTCAACTGGGGGGGCGAGGAGGTCTGACCGGCGCCGGCCTGGCGGACGCGCCCGTCACGCCTGAACATGTTCAAGCGTCGCCGTATCGGATGACTCTTCCCAAGCCGTTCCCTCTTGCCCTCGACTCCGTGGGTATAAAGCGAGCTGCCCCGGACGCCAACGAGAGACTTCGATTTCTTCCTGCGAGTAGCGTGGTCGCCCTGACCGGCTGCTCTTTTGCGATGCCAGAATAAACAAGTTGTTCTGTTGCCAGTCGACTCATCCTTTGCCGGCACCTTCGGATGTTTCCAGCTTTGCCCCAGGCCGCCAGGCCAACGCTACCCTTGGGGCTTGCAACCCAAATGCAACAGCGCGCGCGCACACACACACACACACACACACACACACACACACACACACACACACACACACACACACACACACACACACACACACACACACACACACACACACACACACACACACACACACACACACACACACACACACACACACACACACACACACACACACACACACACACACACACACACACACACACACACACACACACACACACACACACACACACACACAAGCGCGCGCGGTTCTGCACACTCTCGCTTCACGGTAGAAACGGGTGTGCACTGACATCGCTCGCGCACTGTTGCTGCGAAAGTTGGAAGTACAAAGACACATGTCCCTATCTATAAGACGCCTAAGAATTTGTAGTGGGTCACGGATGGAATGGCTTGACCCTCAATTGTGCCAGGGTACCACGCAATCACCTTTCGTGTAAAAGCTAGCATGACGCCTTTAGTTGGCGATAGCTGAAGTCCCTGACGACGCAAGTACGCAGAAACATGGACACTGAACGTTACAATCTCGCTTGCACTTTGGGATGCGTGACACTTGATGCCCATATGCAGATATTGTCTGCGTACGCGGATACCGAAACTGTGTTTGGCAGTTGTTTGAGTAGGTCGATTAGAACGCGACAAAATAATGTTGGACTTAGCGCTACTCCCTGAGGTACACTGCGCATGAGAAGATGATCTGCCGTGTCACCTTGATCAGTCACCATGTAGACTGCCCGGTTTCTAAGGTAACTTGCAATCGATTGATTTAGACGTCCGCCAATTCAGCATTTCTCGAGGCCGTCTACAGACCTGTAGCTCTCACAAGTTGCATTGGCAAAACAATGGAACGCATGATATTAACATGTCTCGAAAGGTTTCTGGGAAAATGCAACTTACTTCCAGGCGCAATGACATGATTTTGCAAAGGCCGCTAGGCTATCGAAAGTTTAATTGATCTGGTGTCGACGGTAGAACACGAGAAATGTCGCCACAGGCTGACTGCTGCTCTCTTCCTTGATATCAAGGGCACATTCTACATTGTTCAGCACGATGCAAACTTTAACGACTTCAAACTTTAAGCTTTCAGTGCGAGCCCTCTGTCCATTTGTCATAGTGGACGAAGGGCACGTGTAAAACTAATTTTGGTGCCGCTCTTTCTTTCCTTTTTTTTCTCTATGTTCACCTCCCCACGTGTAGGGTAGCCTACCTGGTATCGCCTGGTTAACCTCCCTGCCTTTCCGTCCCTCTGTTTCTCTCTCTCTTTCTCTCTGTTGGCGAGCTGAGTGTTACAACTGGAAGCCTTCCATGCTGCACGTTTGATGTCGTTGCCTTCATCATCTAGGCCGTATTCTCCCCTCACCTACAGCCAGGTCCTAACATCAAAGCGGTGCAACCTTTCTCCTTCTCCTTCATTCTTCTCTACAGTACCCCATACTCCTTTCACGTCCACCACAGCTAGCGTAAGGAACAAAGTGTACGATTACGTTGACACTCATCATAATCTCTCATCAGTTCGTTCGGCGCATGGTATATTATACGAATGCAGCGAGAGACGTTGAACTCGCTGGGCTGTTCCCTGTATAAGCAACTTGCGTTACCAGCGCCAGCAACGTGTCGAAGAAGAAGAGGTGGCGCCAGCAACCGAAACAGGTAGCGGCACCAGCGCTTTGCATGTGTTACGCGTGCTGGCCGCCACCTCCTCTTCTTCGGCACTTTCCCGGTAATGGGCACGCTAAAAAGAAAGTAAGCAGAGCGCAATGTCAGGCTAAGAAATGTAGCTCATGACGGATGATCCTCAAGACTCGAAGGGCGGCTGGCATACCATCTGTGAGCCGCCTTAGGATGCGCTACGCGTTTCTTGCACTGCATTTCATGCTTACATCTGCTTTCGAAGACGAGATAGGCGGTAATTTTTTTGTTGAGTTAAATGAAGCGACTTTCATTTCATTTTGGATAGAAAACAGCGCGAACGGACGAAAGACACTAAGAGAACAAGGGAACACACAAAGGAGCGCTGTTATATTTATAACTAATTTAAAGCTATTAATATATAAAGCTGTTAAAGCTGCATGCTATAGTGGTACATAAAGCGGTTATGTCACGTTACCTAATAGCACCAGCGTGCATGTCCAGAGCACAATCTTAGGACCTCATCATAGGTACGTGGCTAAAAACCCCTAAACCCCGATAGCAGGACAGCCGCTGCAAAAAAAAAAGCGCGAAAAAACACGAGAAAAACCAAGAACGCCTAAACAAATCACGTGTTGTCCGTTAACTCTCTTGTTGTCTTATCGCTGTGACGAAAAGAAATGAGCGCGTGTGCGACTAAACGTCGGCACTCTTTCTTGTATTCCTTCCCGCAATCCTGGCAGTGATCCGTTAAATGGGAATAGGATGAATCCGAAAGTGATGGAAGATGTTCCCTAAGCCGAATATTAATACAGCAGCCGGTCTGATAAACTTCAATGCAAGAAAGAGGAAGCTCACACACCACTGAGCAAACACATTCTAGGCATCTTGATCCATGCGATACTGGACAATGGCAGGCGGTGTTTCTTGCTACGTTGTCACGCCGGTTCCTTATCATGCGGCAAAGCCACCCACCCCCACTTGTGTGGTGCAGAAACCACTGTGTTCACGTTAAACCGTCAGCCAACCATTTTAAGATTATGAGCTGCTCAGTGTACTTACTAAATTACTGCATCTTTCCTATATTTTCTGTCTAACCTGGCTTTTGAGAAATCTTCCCGTGTTTACGAAGTATTAATCTAGCTGCGGCAAAGCTACAAAAGCAGCAAAAGCGTAATAAAAAGAGATCGCACTCAAATCACTTTCCACATCAGGATGAACGAGATTGGCACCGACAAGGTAGGTAATGGCGTATTCTCATTCCTTTAATTTCAACCATGGTCGCAGGTTCAATCCCGGCCAAGCCGACCGCATATCGCTGAAGGGGGAATGCAAGCATGTGGTGCGATGTCGTAGATGTATTACATATCTTGCGCAGGCGCCACTGCAACTGCCAAGTTGGCGAATCAGGAAGAGGAGGGAGGAGGAACGGCCGAATAAACGAAATAATGAACGAAAGAATGAAGGAACGAACAAACTAACGAAAGAAAGTAGAAGTAAACGAACGAACGGAAGAATGAACCAAGAAACAAAAAAAGAACGAACCCACACTGCACATTCCAGCGAATGGAATTCCGTAGCTTCACTATTAATTTCATTTTATTTATCACATACTGCAGACCAAATACGGTCCAAGCAGGAGAGGCACAGTACAAAACAATAGAGTAAAAAACCGCGACCTTGAAAGAAAAAATACATACATGACGACGAAACAAGTACTAAAGAAGGACGACCAACACTTATACAACGCTAAATAGGCACAGGATAATAGAAGCAATACGCACTAGGACCGCACCCCGCCAGCGGTCACAAGATACTGAAAGCTACTTGCGTCTAGAAGTGGCGACAAAAAGCGACGCCTCGATGTCAAAGCAATACTTCCCTCTTGGCGTTACTATTGAATAAATAAATAAATAAATAAATAAATAAATAAATAAATAAATAAATAAATAGCTCTCGCTTCGCGCTTTTTCGTCTGTTCGCGAGATCGCTGGAGGGTTCCTGCACTTCCCTCACCATTCCTTCGCCGTCGCTGTGGCTCAGTGGTTATGGTGCTCGGCTGCTGATACGAAGGACAGGGGTTCGACCACGGCTGCGACGGTCGAACTTCGATGGAGGCGAAATTCTAGAGGCCCGTGTCCGGTGCGATGCAGTGCACGTTAAAGAACGCCGCGTGGTCGGAATTTCCGCAGTCCTTCACTATGGCGTCCCTCGTAGCATGAGTCGCTTTGGTACGTTAAACACTCGTAAATAATAAACCACCAACATTCTTGTTTCAGTCGCAACAACAAACAACAAGAAACAAGCGCAATACATTAGCATCCAGTTTCTATGGCTACGGTATATGTATAGTTTCTAATGCGATAGCATTGTAGGAGGGCCATGAATGCCTTCCCAATGTATAAAAGCAACTGTGTCACTTATCTCGGTGGACACCTCAACCTCGCCGTAAAGGAAGGGATCAAGGAGAGAGTGAAAGAAGAAAGGAAGAGCTGCCATAGCGTAAATCTCCGGAATAATTTCGGCCACCTGGGGATCTTTAACGTGCACCGACATCGCAGAGCACACGAGCGCATTTTCCGTTTCGCCTCCATCGAAACGGAGCCACCGCGGTCGGGTTTGAAGCTGGGTATTCCGGCTCAGTAGACGAGCGCCATATACACTTAGTCACCGCGGAGGGTAGAGTGGACCTGCCAGGTGGTGTTTTGGGGATTTGCTGCCTCCAACGTCCACCTGTCAACTTTCCCCCTCTCCCAATTTCCACTTGTAGGCGTACGGAGGGAGGCGCTGGACGAACAATGACCCAGCAAAAATGAAAAGTATTAAACAGGGAAGGGACTCGCACAAAATCGGGCCCACGTACAAAACAGACAGCCTCCCGAAGAACTACACGTTGAAGAATGAGGATTGTTGGAGCTATTCCTTCCCGCATTGTTCGAGAAGAGCAACCTGGGTCTCACAAGCCCCATCGGCGGCCGCGTTTGAAACAGCCACCTGCCAGTGCAGGGGGGCATCACTTTAGCTCTCAGCCATTGCGCCGGCAGTAGTATGAGAACTCACAGCGATCTAACAATATGACACATTTTGCGTAGTTGCGCGGTTGGAATTGGAATTAAAATAGAATCAGAATTGGAATACCTTGGGTAGGCTCGCCGGAGCTTAACAAGTCGGTGGAAGAAGCAAAAGACGAATTGAAAGCTTAGATCTCCCATTGAACAACTAACGGAACAGGCTGCGGCTTATGCTGCACAGCTACAAGACCCCAATTGCAAAGAAACCTGCAACTCTGCAGCGCGTCAGATGAGCTCGAAGGGGACTTGGAGCCTCTTGCGCAGCCTCATCGACCCCGGTGAAACAAAAGGGAGGACGAAAAAACAGCTCCGGTGGGCTCTGCACGGAACCAAGGTACGATGGCGCAACTTGCGGACACTTTGTGCGACAGGTATCTCTGCCGCACAGAAGACCCGGTTGGGCCCGAGAACGCGTACTCCAGCAAGCCAAATGAAGATTTAGACACCCCTTTTGCGTTGCATGACCTAAAGACAGCCCTGGCTAAAATGCACCGAGGTACGGCGCCAGGTCGGGATCGCATAACAGTGAAACTGTTGGCGAACCTGAGACCCATCTCACTGACGTAGTGTGTGGGAAATGTCATGGAGACGATGGTACGGGATCACCTCTCTTCATATATGAAGGGTAAGGGCCTCTTTGCAGAAACAGTGCTCGTGTTCCACCCACACACGTCTTCACAGCATGTCCTCCTCCACCTACACAGGGACATAGTACGACCCACAGCCATGCAAGAAAATGACGAGGCCATCCTCGCCCTCTATCTTAAGGGGGCTTTTGACAATGTTACATATGGTAGCGTACTGTATAACCTGAACACCTCCGACTGTGGGGCGAAAGTCTTCGCTTATGTCAGATACTTTCTCTACACGCGTAAGGCAATCCCCCGGATCGAGGACGAGGAATACGGCCCGTATACTATGGGTACATGGGGTACAGCACAGGGGGCGGTTGTATAGCCGCTCCTTTTCAACATCGCCTTGATGCATCTCCCCGGCCCACTGGCTCAGGTAGAGGCCATAAAATACGCGCTCTACGCAGACAATGTTACAATCTCGACCCCTGAGGGCAGCTTTGGGGAGATGGAAAACTGCCTTCAGCGGGCCGTCTCCATAGCCGATACGTATGCTACCGACTGTCGTTGACCGACTGTGTGTGGGCCAGACTCCCGTTAGCGAAACTTAAGCGCATAGGCGAACCGGTAGGACGCATGATCATCCGCGTTTCCCACATGTGGGGTGGTCTGCGGGCCAGGGACGCGCTATGACTCACCCATGCCTTCGTGACCAGCCGGGTCCTCTACGCCGTGCCGTACCTTCGCACCACCATACAGGTAGACGAGCGCATTGACGCCATCATGAGGAAGGCGACAAAGCGAGCACTGGACCTCCCGGTGGCCACCTCCAACGCTAAACTGAAGGCGTTAGGGGTGCTGAAATACTATCAGGAATTTCGGGATGCCCACCTCGTGAGCCAATGTGTGCGGCATTTGCAGACGGGTCCTGGGCGAAGCCTGCTAGACCGCTTATACATACAACACACATGCATAGCGGAAGGGACGGATAACATCCCGGTGCTGTGGCACCGTATGCTTTGGGTCACTCCGCTGCCGCGTACCAAGGACACGGCTTCACATGAAGGCAGACGAAAAGCGCGGACTCGCACGCTTGGCAGGTAATATGGATCTAAAAAGGGCGTCTGCTACGGGGACGTCACAGGGTCGTCACCTTCTGGATTCTACACAATCGCCGTAGTCCACTGTGGAATGAATGTTGATGGGCTGTCCTTTCGAGCCCCAAATTCAACGCGAGCGGAGGAAGTTGCCATATAGCTCTTGCTGCCGCGGATTCAAAATCGAGAGCGGTTATCACTCTCTCATCAGGCCTGTGAACACTATCTGGCGGGGGGAATATCACCTCTTGCGTCCCAAACTCTAAGACGGGCTGCTGCCGATTCAACTCACAGGCAGATAATCAGAGCTTATGGCCAACAGGGTCTACGAGGCAATGAGGCCGCTGATGCGGCCGCTCGAGTGCCTGCACACTGAGCTCCTCATCCTAGCTCTCCTGGCTCAGAATCTGATAAACCCCCTCTGCGGTGCCGCGAAATTTTAGTCCATTACTGCGACCGCCAGCGCCTCTACCCGTCCCCTGCCGAGGGCTGAGTAAGGCGGAGGAGAGAACTATGCGGTGCCTGCAGACAGGAACTCTTCTCCGTCCTGCCGTTGTCAAACACAGATCCGAACATAGATGGGCGTTGCCCGCACTGCGGAGAGATCTGCGCTATCTTTCACATGACGTGGTCATATACTCAGAATCCTCGCTTTTCCCCTTCCCTACGCCTACCCGAGAGGCATCGGAAACTGCCCTCCTCAACTGCTCCACACTGGAGTCTCAAAGGGCTCTGGTAAAGCAGGCGCGGGACGGAGCCTCGTCGTGCGGAGGCCAAACTGAGGATACCGACAATGCAGCGTAGTTTTCTGATTCCACAACACCCTATTTGAACATTAAAAGAGTTTTTCATCACCAGCACCACCAACGTTGCTTCGAAGCTCCTATCTGTCCGTCAGATATTTGGCGCGCCCGCTGCACACGTAGTTTCCGGCGCAAAGACGGATCGTTCGACTTCCAGAACGAGACCAAGCACGGTGTTCTGGTAACCTGCCCACTCATTCGGCTTGTTCTTCGCCAGTGTAGTTTAGCGAAGATGGAGGCGATGCTGGACAAATAATTATTGATTTCTGAAGTGGAAAAGCGGCCGTCGCTATGACTGGCGAGCCATAATATGCGATACGAGGATGCGAGCACAGAGTGAACGAGTGTCGATGGCGCTGCGGGTTGTGCAAGTGCTGAGATACATGATCACGGTGAAAAGGCGTGCTTAATTTTTTGCGTACCAAATACATTCCACACGTTTTCACACCACTTTATTACGCTTATTACTGCCGCTCACCACTCTATGCAGTCGAACTGCTTCTAGCAAATCACCGTAGCGCGTGATTCTAAGCGTGCCCAGACGTGAGCCCGTTCCCGGAGAGTGGATATGTGTACCCCTCTTGACGCCCGACGCGGCACGGCGTTCAACGCGCTAGCGCGTGGGACGACGCCTCGGAAGTGCGAATGGAGTCGGGCCTTTGGTTGTGCTGTGGTGGATTGAGTTTTACGGCACATAGGCAACTAGGGCCATCATGCGCCACGCGTGTCATACCGCAGTGTGACATGTGTAACGTTAACCTAACGCCATAGACTCAACTGGCGACGTTGGGTTCGATTGTTTGGGGCAGCTTAGAATTATGTATATGTGATTGAGCGTTATTCTCGTGTTCGCTTTCTTTTTAATCTTAGCGTATAAATGAACAGGGCAGAAAGCGGTTTAATTTGAAGGTGACCCCGACTGAGTCGCGCCTGAAAAGTGCCAGGTGTGACACATCACCATACAAGTGTGGACATTAGTAAACAGAGCACGCTATTCCGCTCTAAGGTGGAATCATGCCTTCGATGTCGAAAATGAAGGAGCATCGCTACACCATTCGCGAATGCTCTCTTACTCATCCGATAGTCTTCCATATCACCCTTTCGGTTCATTTCGTGGCGGTCGTAAACGTAGACGCAGTTCCTTTTTTTTCTTTTTCGTACTAGTACAGAGTGGTCAGATCTCGCCACCGAAAGCTGACAGACTTGGATTTGTCTTCTTACACTACACTAGTGTAGTTCAGCTTTACACACGCTCCTGGCCTGCAGGTGCGACATCTGCCAGGCGACGCTCACGCAGAAGGCTCACCTGGTCGGACACACGAGAACGCACACCGGCGAGAGGCCGTTCCAGGGCCCTGCCTGTCCCAAGGCGTTCGCAACCAGCAGCGCCCTCAACCAGCACCGCTACGTCACCCACCGAAACACCGAAAATGACAATAACTGACTATGCGCGCCCTCTTCTTTGCTGTAGGGCTTTCTTTCTTGTTTTGCCTTTTTTGCTATTTCGTGTTCTGCTTCTTTTCCTTTCCAAAATGTTTGCTTTGTGTGTGTATCTTCTTGCTTTTTTATGCTTGTTTTTGTTTTTATCTCCAAAATGCTTGTTGTGTGTTTTGTATAAGAACTCTTTTTGAACATGCCCTGAATGCTTTGCTTATCCCTCTCGCTCCTGAGATGGCAAGTGGCAGCCGTCAAACCCACAGCCTTGTGTCGGCCTAATGTCCGTCTTAACCTTTGGTCATCCTCAGCCTCCTGTATTAGGAAGTCGGCGTCTGCTGAGAGTTCAAGAAAGGTCGACTCCACTTCAAGCTCGTGAGCGACGCTTGTAATAATGCTAGTAAAAGTGCTGCGAGGCAAAGAAAAGTAGCATGGACTTCGCAATGGAGTGATTCTGTTCCAACCACATGAGGAGAGCACCATTAAGTGGCCGCCGGAGAGATGGAAACCCAATTTATGCGCCAACTCCTGCGTTATGGTGCTTGTGGTATATGTCCAACAGAGTACAGAGGCAGCGGAGGAGGGTGCTATAAAATTGAGTATTTCGGAAAGTAGATGTAAGTGCAAAATGAATTTGAAGAAATACTTGGTGCAATCTGGGACGGCTCATAGATGGTGGGCGCCAAACGGTAGTCTTCAGGATCGAGCCTCCGTCACGCGCAACTCGCAGCCCCGTCAAAATGAAACGAGTGCCGTTACTTTGGCGCCAAGATGTTACTGCTGGTGCGCTGCCAACCAGTGGCGATATATCGAGGGCCGCACATTTCGGAGGGCCGCACATTTCGGAGCCGCACTAGACTTTCGTAGCCTCCGTCAGCCACATTTCGCAGCTGCACAATACACACTGCTACGACCCCTCTCCCGCTTTTGTAGCGAGAGCTACATTACGCTAGCATTTCGAGGCTTCAACGTGGCGGCGCCGTGGCTGGTCACGAGGTCGGTCACATGGTGCGGAGCTGCTGCCGGCGGCGCGGCGCGCCGGCGAGACCGGGTGGGAGAACGGAGACAGTGAATCCACGTCCAGGGACGAAGATGAAGAAAGAACGCCCAGCGAAATGGGGCGGCGTAAGACTGACTTTGCAGTTCGACTGCGCGATTCTACTCGGCCAGCTGCGGCTATCGCTTCACTCCAGGCTTAACCAGAGCTAAACCACAGCCATTTCCAGTGTGCGTAGCGACTCGCGGGGACAACGCGCACGACGTGCCGATGAAGAGGTGGTAGCAGCATGCTGTGCAGAGAACGTTGAGTACTTGTGAATATAGCCTCGGCCGGACATTGCCGCCGCCGATCAGCCGGCAGCCACTCCGGCGCAACTACAATAATGTGGTCGCGGTCGTTCAGTAAAGCGCGATTGCGGCCCGTAGCGCGTGTTGATGCCACCTCCTCTTCTTCGGCATGTCGCTCTGGTTGGTCACGCAGGTCGATACAGGGGCTTAAGTGCCGCCGCGTTCACCCGCTTTTGTTTTTATTTCGCGACAGCGTTCAACGTCACTCGCTGCACTCGTAAGGTCCCTTTCGCTCTTTGAAGTGCCACAGCGCTCGCACGCTCTTCCACGACCCCCAACGCAGGGTGGTGAGAGTGCTCGGCTCCAGATGCCGAGAACCCGGGATCAGGCCACGACGGTAACGTTTTTACGGAGAATAAATGCAAAACGCCATTAGGATGTGCGATACCAGCGATACAAGAGTGAGTTGACGGGCTAGTTTTTTCTGCATGGTGATTATGAATATGGTGGAAGGGACAGAAACAGACAGCGCTTGTGTGTGTCTTTTACGGTTCGGTCCCTTGTCTTTGCCTTGGGTTGTATATTCACCATGTGGGACCAACTGGCCCGTCAAATCGCTCTTGCCTTTGTATCTCGCTGATTTAGCCCCTGGGTAATGTTTGTCGCGCAGCCTATTCATGACGTACAAGAAGTTGGATATGCCCACAGGAACGAGCGTAGCCTTGCCGCGGACACGAAAAAAGGTCTATGCGCGCTCCTGACGCGTTTACAAGCGTATGGTCGTATCGAGAATGGCGACGGAAGATCGTTTATTTGTTCTTTACTACGGTCGCAACTCGATCTAACGAAACTCGATTTTCCGAAGTCCCCGATCTCACGAACAAACCGATATAAAGAAGGAAACGAGCACTAAACGCGATGTAATGAAGTTTTTCTGGTAATAAATGAGCAAAAAAAGGTGACTTTCTTACCTATTTTGTCCTAGATATATCGCAGCTTGTTGGCAGCGTATCAGCAGTAACATCTTGGCGCCAAAGTAACGGCACTCGCTTCATTTTGACGGGGCTGCAAGTTGCGCGAAACAAAGGACTGGGCGGTCGCCGGCGTTTTCCACCTTGGGTTCGAATTCTTTTCACCAGATGGCGATTTCACTCACAAGAGATACAGGCGGCTGTCGCGGACTTTTCGAAAGCACGCGCAGGCGCGGATGTCGGCAAATACGATGCCGCGTTATGACTTCAGATTTCAAAGGGCGGAAAAACGCCTTGTTCGTTTTTACGAATTTCTTGAGTTAACAGAATACTTTGTGGACGCTCTCCGCTTCATTAAACCGAGTTTTAACAGTATTATCTATACGCACAACGGCAACGTCTCTTCTCGTCCGGCAATGTCTTTCTATCCGCCATCTCACCCAACCTAGCACCGTTTACGCAACGAGAGCAAAACCTAAAACGCTGAAGAAATTCGGTTCCTTCTCTGCTCTCGACTGGGCTGATCTGTGCTTTGAGCACCTCCATCACAACCCCCAAGTGTAAATAATTTTAAGGATGCAAGCCTCGCTGGCACCTGCATCGTTCTTGGGCAATACTCTTGGATTTACTGGAAAACGTACGAGTCAAAACGAAGGACCGGATGTGTGAGAGAGAGAGGGGGGGGGGGGGCTGTTTAGCAGCGTCGCTGTTCCATCCGCCGCGGTGGCTCAGAAGTTATGGTGCTCGGCTGCTAACCCGAAAGACATGGGTTCGATTCCGGCCGGGGCGGTCGCATTTCGATGGAGGCGAAATGCTAAAGACCGATGTGTTGTGAGATGCCAGTGGAAGTTGAAGAACCCGAGGTGGGCGAAATTAACCAGAGCCCTCCACTACGACGTTCAGCATAGCCTGAGTTGCTTTGGGACGTTAAACCCCATAAACCTAAACCAAACCAAACCACCATCCTGATGGCTATCAGCCCATGCCAAGGGAGAGAGGGAGAGAGCAGAAACGTTATCGCAATAGATTTTGGCCTTCAAGGGTGGGCCTCTTAATTTAATAGCCCAGCATTTGGTGCCATCTCTCGCACATGACGCACCAGCAGAAACTGGTGGCCGGGCAAGGAGAGGGGCAACCGGTGTTCTTACGAGGACCCTGTGCGCATTCGGATGGGCGGATTCTCGAAGCGCAGAGATATGAACAGCTTGCTACCGGTCGGCAGGAAGCGCCTTTTAACAGTGCTAGCTGCCTTACGCTGTACAGTGTTTCCTGTTTCGCGCAGTCTCTGGCGTCGGTGTCCGTGCGCAAGCACAGCAAAGGCTCGTCCGCGATCACGTCACCACCTAGTGCACGCATCCGCGCCTCGTGCTGTCTTCGCTCTCGTCGGGGCGGGGGGTGGTGGGGGGGGGGGGGGGGCAACATGCTACTGGCAAACGCCTCGAAGCGCCTCTCAGGAAAACAGTCTGAACTTCGTCGTCGATCACACTTTGCTATATCGTCGTCGCTGCCGACAACAACGACGACGTCATGAGGCACACTTCAGCACGTCGACGACTCATCAGGCGACTGTACTCTCGAAACCTGTCCAACGCAGTCGACATCACTGAAGGCGTAAACTCGTGGCCATGATGACCCAGTGGTTACAGCGTTCGGATGCTGAGCAGGCGGAAGCGGGATCCAATCCCAGCCACGGTTCCATGGTGGTGAAACGCAAAAGACGCCCGTGTGCACGTTGAAAATCCTCACGTGATCGGAATCGATTCGGAGACCTGCAATTCCGGACAAACACATTTTTTTTTTCAACGGGAAGTTGTTTACCAACGCAATTTTCTTGTCACATCGTAAGACTGCACCACTGCTCGAATCAAACTCAACGCCATACTCGTTTCGAAAACACGAACATTGGGTGTTACAGTTGGCATTTCTGACACCACGTGCAGAAAAGAGTTTCACCCGACCTTCTCTCACCATGCCTCGTCGAAATGAGGCGTGACTTCTTTCCGCCAATCAGACTCTGTGCCTGTCACGTGAAGTCCGCGGAAGCAAGATCCTTCCGACGATTGTAGAGAGCTTATATAAGGGGCTCCTAAATGTACCTTTAAGGAATTCATTCTCTTCTCTTGCGCAAGTTTCGCACTAGAAATCGTCTCGTCCTTGCTCGGTCGCCATGGTCTACCGGATTCCAGAAGTGTTGCTTGTTGGGCGAGTTGGTGATCCATGAAAATAGAGCAGCGCGTAACAAAACAGGACACAAAGGAGAGACACGGAACGACACGAGCGCTAACTATCAACTGTTTATTTCTTGCTGTCGCTACGTATAAATACATGAGCCACAACTCGAAACGAAAAAAAAGGCAGAAAAGATTGATGAGTCAGCCTTTCGCTGGTTTCCATCGTTCTAGATAGGAGAGCTTTGTCAGGAGTGGCATAGGAGCTTTGATAGGAGTGGCATTGTCAGCGAAAGAGCTCTCCTATCTAGAACGATGGAAACCAGCAAAAGGCTGACACATCAACCTTTTTTGCCTTTTTGTTTTTCGTTCGAGTTGTGGCTCATGTATTTATACGTAGCGACAGCAAGAAATAAACAGTTGATAGTTAGCGCTCGTGTCGTTCCGTGTCTCTCCTTTGTGTCCTGTTTTGTTACGCGCTGCTCTATTTTCTACCGGATTCCTGCAGCCCGCCGACGACGCCACGCTACCCAATAGTAACGTCGGTCGAGATTCGATAGGCATGCGTCGCAACAACTGTCTGGCAGCGATTGGGATACGTAACCCTAAAGACCCCAACTTGGACGACAACTACGAGACCGTAGCCTCTTCGTCCTGGTGAGAACGTTCGGAAGGAAGGTGTCTGGATTCATGACTGCATATGGTGAGTGCACGGCTTTTCTTCACTAAGATATCACTTGGCTTTACGTATTTTGTGGAAAATACAGTGCAGTGATTTTTCTTTAACCGTTGACGGAAGTTTTGAGTACGTCAAGGTTGTTATAGTTTGAAGAGTTAGCATCACTAAGGGCAGCCATGAACTTGAAGGCACTAAAGAAGCCGGAATTGTTGAGCTTGGCCAAAGAGTTGGGCCTCCAAATTGCCGAATCAAAAAGAAAGCCGGAGATCATAGAGGCGATCAAAGCGATCGGGGCAGACGACGATGAACGGCAGGAATGCCGAGAGAGCATCGCAGAGAAATAGGAGGAGCGTAAGCGCCTAGAGGAAAAAGAAGAGCGTAAGCGCCGAGAGGCCAGAGAAGAGTGCGACCTCGAAATGAAGCGCCTAGAGATTGAGCTTCTGAAAGCTAAAAACACTGAACGACCTAGCACAGAGGAACGTGAAAGCGAGCGCAGAATGACAGACTTGATGGCACCCTACGCAGTAGGAGGGGACATAGGTCTTTTTCTCGTACAGTTTGAGCGCACGTGTGAAAAGGCAAAATTCGCGAGAAACACGTGGCGGCAACGCTTGCTTACGGTACTGCCACGTGAGGCAGCTGATATCATCGCCCGCATGGGAAAAGAAGAAGGAGAGGACTTCAATAAAGTCAAAGCAAATCTGATTAAAAAGTATAGACCTCCTTCAACTAGCGACGTCACGAAGATGCGGTGGCGCTGATGTCAGCAGGGACTTTCGCATGGCAGGCAAAACAGGTTCCGCCTGCCCGTGCCTACCGCAGCTACAGGCGGCTGCATCAAGCCGGTGCACTGCAGAAGCAGCATGTATTGACCAGCTGCGTCACTGCTGGATCCACGTAGTAGCATAAAAAGAAATTTAAATTAGCCTCGATAGGTTTCTCGCACATAAATGCCGCATTAGGAAACTGGCTAAAAGGCATTGGACCACGGTAGTAAAGCGCGAAGTCTGGGAGTCGGTCGGCACTGCCCCTAATGCACTTAATAGCATGCAAGTTACTGCGTTCATTCACCTAAACATCAGCGTAGTAGGCTGATAATTGCGCAAGGAAAAAAAAAACATATGTAGCTGCGCACGTATTTATCACCTTGAGCCAGAGTGCACGGGGCGCCGGCAGGTTCACTCGCCCCCAAGGAATGCGTTCTTTTGTTTATAACACATCATGTTTTAGTGGCGCGTTTTATGGTATTTCATATTTACTTGAAACTGTTTCTTGATATGACGACGTAATTATCTTATTCGAGTAGAAAGAAGTCTGGTAAGTTGTGTCAATCCTGCGCGGTCGCGTTAGCATGCTTAGAATAGCGTACCTTAAGTGTGCTAAACGCCACATGCCTTTTTATTGCATCATGCGTGTCATGTTTCATGAGGTAGTACATGATCGCGAAGCTTGTTTGGAAAGAAGTAGCCGCAGGCGTGCTACTAACAGACACGTGGCGAGATTGAGAGGGGACGCGGCAATGAAAAGTGTTTTCGTTATTTATGCATGAGATATGTTTGGTTTGGTTTAGTTTATTGGGGTTTAACGTCCCAATGCGACTCAGGCTATTAGAGACGCCGTAGTGAAGTGCTCCGTAAATTTCGACCACCTGGGGTTCTTTAACGTGCACTGACATCACACAGCACACGGGCCTCAAGAATTTCGCCTCCATCGAAATTCGACCACCGCGGCCGGAATCGAACCCGCGCCTTTCAGGCCAGCAGCCGAGCGCCATAACTACTCAGCCACCGCGGCGGCTTGCACGCGGTATGTAACTAAACTTGGAGCACATATGAAATTGCTACGCTAGTTTTACTGCCTTTTATTTTTAGCTATACCTTGTGCGGTTCTGGGTAATTATAATTAACACCCTCGTCAAGTCACCCCACGGTCTTAAATAATTGAATAGATAGTGCGCAGTTTTTTTTTTTATGTCAGCATGCACACAAAGCCCTGTTCGGTATGATGACGCGATTAGTTCTTTTTCTAGATGATCAGTACTTATGCATGCACAGTTACATGAAAAAAATAACTAACATAGTACTGCACGTGTAGGAAAAAAAAATCGAGAGATTTATTCCGCTCCTCAACGTCTCAGGAATAGTTTGCGACAAATGAAATCATTTTATTTTCATGCGTTACGGAATTACGAAGGTGAGTGATCCAGCCGCAGAAAATGTAAGAGGTCAGAAAACGAACCTTAAAGTTTATTCCCTCGTTTATGGCCTGTTCGCTTTCGGTTTAGAAAAAAGAAATACGGCACTGAAATCAAAGAAATTACCTCACAATTTTCGACGACCGCACATCTAAAAAGCGTAATTTATAAATTTGTACTGAATATTTTGCTATAATTTTTCGTCACGAAACAAGACTCCAGGGATAGGAAAGAAAATAAGTCTAGAAATCAAAAATTTTCACCAAATCGACCAGCTTAACAATGGGTCAAGTCGGCCTGGCTGGTGCGTGGTCATGCGGCTAAAAACAGCGCTTAAGCGAGACAGAGGAGATCGGGGACATGACGCTGTCCCCACTTTTCGCACAGCGCGACACGTATGCCAACAGACGATGAGCGCACGTCTGCTCCGCCGAAACAACGCCAGCACTTCGCCTCATTACTGTCCCGAAGTAAAATCCTTCAGGCTAGTGCAGAGTGTCAAGACTTATTTTATTCAATGCCTAGGGTATAAATCAATGGCAGGAAAGCTTTCTACATGTTTACTACTAACCATGGATACAATACACAGTGGCAAACTATTTCTCTGAATACGCTGCACGTGGCCAACGCGAGCTCGTGTACTTCGAGGAATTACTAAGTTCGAAGCATCAGCCATTGCTGTGATTCGCAGAAACTGTAAACGCGCCTACAACCCTTGAAAACCCGCGCTCAATACCTATCCGCGACGCCACTCTCCGGCCTTTTGCCTACCACGAGCTCGCTAGCGACTGCAGCGCCACCTCGTTTGTTTGTAAACATGCAGGAGGTCTATAGATTATCAGCAGAAGCATTCAGGCGAAAATTCAGGGAAGTCAAAAAGACCAAAAGCGAGTCATACTCAGATTTTGCATACACCTTGGATGCACTCGGCGACGCTGATAAGACAATGCAGTGCGTTGCCTTAAAACAGTTCTGCCGCTGGCTGCCAGTAAACATCAAGTATTGGGTTCAGGATAGGCCAGGCATAGACACTATCACGAAAGCGGCCAATCTCGCTGAGGAGTACGTAACCCGCCGTGGGTTCGAAGGCAACGAAGCTCCTAAGGAGGTGACTAAATACAGACCCGACAAGCCAGAGCGATGGTCAAAGTCGAATCAGTATAAATCAAAGGAAAGATCAGATTCGGTGAAAAGTAGTGACGAGAACAGCAAGGGAAGGGAGGAGTCACCCGAACAGAGGGCAGAAAGGCAAAAGAAAAATGCTTTCCAGGCCAAGAAACCAATAGTTTGCTACAACTGCAAGCAAACAAGGCATATCTCTTGGGGATGCAGAAATCCCAAACTTGTGTTGATGTCACTAACTAGTAACGAGGAAAATCCGAAATTACCAGAATCGTACATTCGAGACCTCGTGGTAAATGGTAAACCGTGTAGAGTGCTTCGCGACTCGGCAGGCACAATGGACGTGGTGCATCCGTCGTACGTATAGGAAGGCCACTTCACGGGAGAATGTGCTTGGATAAGGCAAGCCGTGGAAACCTCCAGTGTTTTTCTCCCTGTGGCACCAATATTCGTATCGAAGGCCCTTTTGGAGTACTGGACACTGAAGCTGCCGTCTCGGCACATCTCCCGCCTCAATATCCATATTTGTTTTCTAACAAATCTCAGAATTTGCTGCGACGCAGGGGAATCGGGTTTAGTGAAGGGATAGTGCAAGCCTGAACTCGTTCCAAGGAAAGGGAGCTCGCGGCCAAGGCAGTGTATGAGTGTCCAGTGGTGGAGGAAACAGGTTTGACGGAGGATTCGTCACCCAGCACCAAACAGGACAGCCTTCTAGGGGATAATGCTGAAAGTACATCAGATAATGAAGGGGTCAGGAAAGCAGCGGAGCCTGAAATGTCTCGCGAGGCAGAATGCAGACAAAAGTTATTGAATGTAAGCCATGCCACATTGACTGCTGAGCAGGAAAAAGATTCCACCCTGCGTAACCTAAGGCCGGATGCTAAAGAAGGTGTGACCAAACGGAACGTAAGGTTCCTCAAGAGGGCAGGCGTCCTCTATAGAAAGTACACCAGTCGAAAGGGAGTGCAATTCGACCAATTCGTGGTGCTGCATCCCTATCGTGAGCAGCTCCTGCACCTGGTTCACGGGGACAGGGCATCTGGGCTTTCGTAAAACAAAGGAACGCTTATTGCCGGAATTTTACTGGCTCGGCTGCTTTCGAGACGTAGAAGATAGCATTTGTAAGAAGCTGTGACACATGTCAACGCATAGGCAAGCCCGGAGATAAGGCTAAAGTACGAATGAGACTTGTTCCCATTATCACGGAGCCATTTCGCAGACTCATAATAGACAGAGTGGGGCCACTTCATACAACGCTGTGTGGCTATCGACATATTCTTACTGCACTGTGCCCCGCAACAAGATTTCCCAAGGCAGCGCCTCTCAAAGAATTAAACTCGTTGGAGATCGTCAACGCGCTTTTGTATGTCTTCGCGCGAGTAGGGCTTCCCGCAGAAATCCAGTCAGGTCAAGGATCCGTCTTTACGAGCGCACTGACCTCGACGTTTCTGGAAAGGTGCGGTATTAAAATCATTCATAGCTCAGCGTGCCACTCGCAGTCAAACGCGGTAGAGAAAGTCCACTCAGTCATGAAACGGCTTTTGCGAGCCCTGTGTTATGAGCACAAAGCCAACTGGGAGAGTTGCTTGCCTGCAGCGATGTTCGCGCTTCGAACTGCACCGCACGAATCAACAGGTTTTTCACCTTCAGAGCTCGTTTAGGGACGCTGCCTTCGCTCCCCTCTTCGCATTGTTCGAGAAGCCTGGGAAGGCCGGGCAGACGATCCTTCGGTTGTGGCCTACGTGCTAGATCTGTTGGACCACCTGCACACTTCTCAAGAATTAGCAGGGAAGGAAATGCGTAAGGCACGAAGCTATGCTAAGCATTACTATGACATGACGGCTCACACGCGACGCTTTGAAATTGGGGAAAAGGTAATGACCCTGAAACCCTCATTGAAAAGCCACTGAAGATAGCGGGGTCTCGCTGGCGGAGCGAACCAGCACAGATGGTGGCAGCCGGGCTCACTTGACGGCTTGGTGATTAGGCATCGCGGTAGGGGGAGCGTTCGGTTGCGGAGTTCCAGGGCGAGAGGACGTTACCCGGCACCTGCACCAAATGTAAGCTGTGGTTTATTCTGAGAAGCTTCTTAAAGGTAGGCGGTCCAACAGCTTCGCTGTCCGATGACAGCGAAGACAGCACGAGGCGCGGATGCGTGCACTAGGTGGTGACGTGACCGCGGACGAGCCTGTGCTGTGCTTGCGCACGGACACCGACGCCAGAGACTGCGCGAAACAGGAAACACTGTACAGCGTAAGGCAGCTAGCACTGTTAAAAGGCGCTTCCTGCCGAACGGTAGCAAGCTGTTCATCATATCTCTGCGCTTCGAGAATCCGCCCATCCGAATGCGCACAGGGTCCTCGTAAGAACACCGGTTGCCCCTCTCCTTGCCCGGCCACCAGTTTCTGCTGGTGCGTCATGTGCGAGAGATGGCACCAAATGCTGGGCTATTAAATTAACCTAATTAACCTACTGTTGTACGCGGCGTGCGCGCGTTTTGGACATCTGCCTCAACTACGCTGCCAACATTGTCTGAAACGTACGCGGCGAATGCAAGTGAAAAAAGAAAAGAAAAAGGTGTTTTTAAAGAGGCATCTATAGGGTTAAGTTTATCGCTTTTAGATTGATCAGGCTTTTGCGCAGCAGTATCACACATCCAAAAAGGTAAATGTACGACCGCGAGTAAGGTTTCATACGCGTGACAGCTGGTAGCTAGATCTCATGGACCTAATTCGCGCGTGCTGCAACAGCGCCATCAAATCCGAACTTCGAGTTTGATTTTAAGCAAAACCACGTTAATTACCACTTTCAGGGTAGATATCAGCTCTTCCAAATAGGAGTTCTACTTAAATTGAGCCACTTACAGTTATGGGACAGCGAACCACTTACGGCGATCACGCGCGCACCGCGCACAGCAGTGTGCACGCGTCACCTCGGGCTTGTGTCGTTCCATCTATGTCACCAAAACCGGGACTGAGAAAGCTCTGTATTGTCAGCTGTCACATTTCATATCCACACGTTATGCTCGCGATTTTAAGGTGTGTGAAATCAGATGTCGAACTAACTCTTATCCGAACTCTTTCTTTCTTCATGTCATATCTGTGTCGGAACAAACTACCAAAAACGGGGTCGACTGCACATCTATGGAAGCGTTTCATTCATTTTTGCTTAAACGGTTTTTTCCTAATATTGTCTTATCTAATGAACGCGAGTGTGTGTGTTTATTTTTCCCCCTGTGTATTAGGCTGTTCCAATGTGTTGTTTGAAGATCTCGTCATGTGACTATGGTGTTTGTCCTGTTTTATTGCTTTATACGTCCCCCCTCCAATAATGCCTCCGTGACGCTGCAGGTGTCTATGAATAAATAAATAAATAAATAAATAAATAAATAAATAAATAAATGTGCCTGCGCTCATCCCGGGACGGCCTGTTTATTCAATGCGGCCTTCTTCAATCAGAGCGTGTTTGAGGGTTCCACTTAACACCGCGACGCTGCAGCGGACAATCGCGCGACAATTTTTAAATCTCGCAAGGTTAATTTTAAGTCTTAAAAAAGAAACAACGCTAGAGTTGAACCGAGACAATTGAAATGGACATTTCTCAATGTTCTCTACAGCTTTCAAAAATAAAAAAAAAATCCGCCGAAGTTAACGCTGCAAAACTTTGCAAATTTGTCTTTGTTAAACAAGTGACAAATCAGGCGCGTAAAAATGTGCTGACCCGGTCAGGACGACTGCCTATAACCCTGCACTATTCAGACATGCATGCAGCGCGTTGTCGTCTTAAATCTTGGCGCAAGTTAGTTGACACAACCTATATATTCGCATTTTTACCTTATTTTTTAGTGTCGAGCTCCTGCTAGAAAGCACGGAGAAGCCGCTCGAAACAGTATTTTCGCCTGCTACAAAGCCTGCTCCAAAATGTGCTTGGCCATTCCCACCTCTCTGGGCGTCAACGTCAGCGCTTTTTGTCAAACTTTGGGCAGAAGTTTAAAAAAAACGCATTTTCTTTCGTCGGACCTTTCCATGACTCACGAGACGTGTGGTTTTTGAATCATGCGGCGAGAGCGTGCGGAAGACCTCAGTTCCATCCAGTTCTTCAAGCCGGTGCCGCTCGCAGTCAAATACGCGTCGGACACGGCGGCTGTATTCGGCCGCTTCGTGAAGACGCGCGTATAGAAGAAGCCCTGCATTTGGACAGAGGCGTCCGATTCATCCGAGAATAGCACTCGTCGCACATATGAACCATCGCCGAAAGCAGTTTCAGCGACAACATGAGTAGAAAGAGATTCAGTTACTTGCGGGCCCTGCGCCACAGAGCACGGTGCCATCAAGAAAACTTCCTAGGGGGCTTTTGATGGTAGGTGGGATAGCAGATGTGTTCTGTGACTGAACGAAGGGGTCTTCACTTAATCACAAGTGCGCCTGAATGCCTGATGCAGAGAAGCAAACTAACAGTAACCAGCCTATCACGATTCAACGTGCACCAGGCGAATAGCGCGGGAGGTAACGGTGGCGGCCACTCTGCTGCTTGCGCGCTAAAATATTCTGCAGTACTGCTGAACAAATGGTGTTCCACACGGAAGCCATGCACTTTGGCGTGGGGTGCCCGTATTCTCTCTGACAGCGTGCACAGTAGTTGTCTCGAAAATTCTTGCGGGGCCCTACGTTCCCAAGCAGCAATATCTTGGTTCGGACGAGTTGTTCCATAACCGACGTGTTTTAAAAGCGGCTCATCACAGAAGCCACATAAAGGCGACAGGGCGGGCGCTCTTTCAGAAAATTTAATTTGGTGCCTATCGGGCGGTAACGTGTATCACTGTCAGCCTCTTCGTTCATTCTGGCACCGCCACGCGCGGAAACTCGAGGCGCTCCTCGGGCCGTCTATATGCGGGACGAGTAAAAAGCGGCGTGCCTGCGTGACTGAAGGCCCGCGCAGAGGCGTGCGGCGCGTGGCCCGAGCGGCCGAGTGCGCGTGGGCCGAGAAGCCCCGCGCGGCACCCTGGGCAGGCGCCGCCGCGTGGCTTCCATGCGCCGTGTGGTGAGTTTGGCGATGGTGACGGTTAACCGAAGAGAGTAAAGAAAAAGGGAAGACACACAGTCGAGCCCACTTCGAACAGACTTAAACGGTCATGCGGATTGCGTTCTTTGTATGCACCCCGAGTTCGTCGGCTCGGGGTGTATACAAACAAACAGCCAAAAACATACACCAGCTAAAAACATACATCCAAAAATTCAACTGCAGACAAGAGTTTATGGCGTTTGTCTCTTTAAAAGTGCGTTATGGGTGTCAAAGTAGAGCCTAACGCGGCGCTTACAAAACCTCCAGCACACTCATGTGCTCCAAGCCGTGAATTCTGCGCCAAATATGTGCTTTAGGGAGCCGACATAACTAAACGCAGCTGAATCGTTCATAGCAGCCGATCGGCATCTGCCTGCTCGGCATCGCCTTCATCATATTCCTGGCAGCGGGGGAGATCTCGTGCTTCGCCTTCGTGGCTCTGTAATGTCGGCGTCATCATCCGCGCGCGCATATTCGACACCTCACACGGGTCCCTTAGCTATCGCCATCTTGACCCTTCCTTTTAATGGACCACATATGTACGTACAGTACTCACGGATTGAAATAGGACATTCGAAGCGCAAGCCTTGCAGTGCCACGCAGGCATGTGGTAAACCACAGGCCGGCTCGTTGGCGACTGGAAGGAACAATTCTGCTTTGTAGATGTTCTCCCCCTCGCGCCATACCACAATGCACCACCTTGGTTCCATGAGCATCTACGGGCGGCGCTCCATGAAGCGACGGCCACGCGCTCCGAATGTCCTATTTCAATCCGTGAGTACTGTACGTACTACGTTCACCAATGTCCCTGATGATGCCCATCGCGCTTTTCTGCCCACGCAGTTTACCGCAGTCCAGAGATCGTTTTCTCCCTTACGGAGTCTGCGTCAACCTCGGGTGCTCCTTTCCATACTGGTTATCACGAAGAAAGCCGGGATGCTTTACACAGAAAAACTAGCGCCAAAACCATGCGAACCACAAGACAAGAACGGAGACGAGACACAAGTGCTAACTCACAACGGAATTTTATTGAAGCCAGGATGCAGCTTATATAGGGTGAAGCTTCAATAGGAGAGAAGGGTGACAAGGAGGATAAGGTGAACAAAGGCAACATCGTTTCGCAGAAACAGGCAGGCAGACAAAAATCACACCAGAAAAATAACAGTTACATGATAACTGAATCTAAAAATTTAAACTCGGAGGCAAAACGAGATAAAGAAGGACTACTGACACACCTACAGACAAATTTCTTTATGTGGAAAGCCTCCGGACTAACACGTGCAGTCTTATCTGTGCTCTTGCCAAGAATCTTCGTCTCATTCAACCGTGCATCGCACCCGTCGCAGCTCATTACGTGCGCAACCAAATGCGCGTACTTATCTTTCAATACTGATAAATTTCGGGCATGGTCCCCAAACGCCAGTCTGATCGACGTTAAACTTCCCACAAGTTAAGGGGATAGCGTAGACCACTCCTACGGAACACTTCGTAAACAGAGTATCGTGCTTTATCTGGCAACCCCGCTTCCTTGAGTTGTTGATTCGGGGGCACAACTTTTACAGCTTGTTAGGAGCCGAAAAAACGACACTCATGCCATACCTGTTGGCCACTTTCTTCAAGTTGTGCGAGGTATTGTGTACCTAAGGCACAACTAGCGGCTTATGTGTCCTGAAACGATCTTATCCGGTATTTCTTCGTGTTCCGTGTTTAAGTTTTTGAAGGAGGGTCTCGGAAAGAGCAACAAACACAGCAGGGGAACCCAGTCACCGAAAGTCGGCTCAGATGATCCTGAAAGCTATGTTGCAACTGATGCGGGCACGATTTCTTGAGAGAAGACTGCAGGCAATGCGACGCTATTGCTCTTTTTGCTTGGAGTGCATAGAATCGCAAGCCAAAATATCTTTTTTTTTTTTTGCACGCGGGTAATGGCCCCCGCAAACGTGTCTTCCAAGGAAGGTTAGTTTTAAATCTAAAAACTGTAAAACATTAGTGTCGGCTAGTTCATGAGTAAAAGTGAGCCCAAGTCTATGTTTGTAAAAAGCATTTAAAACTGCAACTACTGTAGAGGTGGAGGTGAAGGACGTCTAATTTTTTAAAAGCATTAAACAATCGTCCACATACCTAAAAACCTTTAAAACCACCCCTCCCCCACAAAAAAATTTATCGAAAGATTGATAAACCTTTGATAAAATTATATCGCAAAGGATAGGGGCCATGCACAGTCCATTAATTGCGCTGCAAAATAGGCAGGTTGTCAAAATGTATAAGAGTAGCACTTAGGTAAAACTGCAATAGAGCGATAAAATTTTCAACCGACAGTCCTGAATAATTCTGGAAAGACGCTTCGCCGTTTGCTTCTGTGCATTGCTTTCCAGCCAACAAAAGCTGTTCTTGAGGTACAAAGTAAAACAAATCTTGCACATCTACCGAAAACAGGCCACGTTAGAATTTTTGAAGTCTATATACAATCACTGATTGATCATCTACACAGACGCCGGCTCAGTTCCTTTCGCCAGTTTCGCAGAGTCTTTGGTGTTTCCATTCGGGGAATTTCTGCTTTAGTTAACTTTAGAGGTAAAATTTCTCGTAAAGGGATTGTTTACGGAATTGTGCGGAGTTTACAGAGTTTTTAGGCTGCTGCAGAGAAAAGTAATCATAATAATAATAATTGGTTTTTGGGGAAAGGAAATGGCGCAGTATCTGTATCATATATCGTTGAGGCACTTTCAGTTACGGCACGCAACCGTTAGCGAAAAATCTAGTATGAGGTGCCGTAGTGGAGGGCTCCGGAATACTTTCGACCACCTGGGGAAACTTAACGTGCACTCACATCGCACAGCACACGTGCGCTTTCACGATGGAGGCCAAACGCAAAGGCGCAAGTGTGCTGTGCGATGTCAGTGCACGTTAAAGATCCCCAGGTGGTCGAAATTATTCCGGAGCCCTCCACTATGGCATCCCTTTCTCTCTCTCTTCTTTCACTCCTGCCTTCCTCCCTTCCTTAGGGCGCGTTCGCATGTCCACAGAGGTGTGAGACAATTACTGCGCCAATTTCTTTCCACAAAACCAATTTTCAATTTTCATTTATACAAGATTGGGCATACAGAAAAAGACGACATGTATGAAAGAGTATGGTCCTGTGTTAATAGGATGGTCCTTGTTATTCAGGGCGGCCCTATATGTTGCTGGGAGAGAAAAAGGAGGCTTGAAAAAAAAAAGCTGAGCTTTAAGGATATATTAAAAATATATATTTAAAACGAGTAAAAAAAAACCTCTGCTTCATGATTCGAACACTGACCTTGTGAACCTCAGCAGAGCACGCTAACCACAAACGGTATACTCCAGTCGGCGATCCGGAGCAGATCTCCGAATCCGCGAAGGAGCAAGACGTCTAGGGGTTCTACAGTCGGATTCAACTTAAAGGGCAACTAAAGAGGTTTTAGCATTCCACGAGTTTAAAGGTATCGAATGTGTTAAATTAAGTGGTAAAGCATGCGAAGTCTTTTTGTGCTAGCACTTGAAATGCACACGTAATAGACGAATAATGCCGCAGCGGCGTTCAGGCTTCCCCGCAACACACAGTGGCGAGTAGGGGCCCGATGATGACATATTCTACAGCGAGGGCACATTCCCTACGCAGTAATGTCTGCTTTTAGGAAGAAAACGAGTGCCACCGAAGGCAAAGCCTACAAAGCGCTATTCGGCGACATCGGACGAAGTACGGTAGGATGTGGGCGAAGGCAGCGCCGCAGCGGAAATGTGAAACCTCACAAAAAATGACGTCTTTGTCTAACTTCTCCGCACTGCTCTGGTGTGGTGAGAAAAACCTCGATCGTCGCGACACTAATCGGCGATTAAGTCACCGTTTGAATGCTAGCGCAGAAAGTCTTAGCTTGCTTTTACCTACAAACTTCATACATTCGAGTCCTTGAATCTCATTGAATTCTCAAAAAGCATTTCAGCTTCCCTTCGAGTCTGCAGAGAAGCAACGCCCACATTCAGTACCGCCGCGCCACGACAAAGTAGTGCGTTTTTGGTTCTTTTCTTGTTACCTAAACAAGAAGCTGATCACAAGAAAACAATTACAAGCTCTGGAATTTTGATACCTGGCTTGTTAATATTGGCGTGCACGTGGCGTCGCTTCCGACCCCATCAAGCGCTGGCGGCCATGCTGCCGAACCATTCGGCCGTCCCCGCCCGTCCTCCCTGTGGTGCCTGACCGCTCCAAGAACGCTTTGGATTATTTTCTTATCCTTTCGAGCGTGATGCCTACTCCACAGAGGAATGAGCCATTCAGTGCAGGCTACTACTATGGAATTATTCGATCGGCGCGCGTACGCTACGCAGACTAAGTGAATGTTTGCGACGATATGGGTCCGTACGCGCTGCAACCGGGAGTCGACATGGTGATGGGCGTTGGTGTGTTCCCTGAAGTGACCCACGGGGATACCGCGTGCACTCTTCCAGCGTTGCGACGTCGGAAGAAATGACAGCCTTAAAATCACGCAGCCTTCAAGGCACACAAGGATTCCTCCAGCAGGTGAGTGAGAAGCCTGTCTGCGATGTTCCTGCGAGACGAAAAGCTCGGACTCGGCACGCCTTTTTCTCTGTCGTCGCTGTCCGCTGCGGTCGTGGCGATCCGAACCGGCTTCCACGCCTCGTGCTGTAGCCAAGATGCAGCGACGCGGGACCCAGTCTGTTTTTGTGTTGTCAAACAAATCGGATGGCGTCAATCAACACAGCAACATTCACTTCAGGGTGTATTTCTTCCTTCTCACGTTTTCGCAAACATTTTGCTTGCAGTACAAGCCTCTTACCTGTCACAAATTGCGCTCCGTACACAAGTAAACTAGGGTTGTTGGGGTCCAAATCGTCGCGCTTAAAGAGCCAGCCACAGCCCGCGCCGATTCGTACTGAGAGTCTTGGAGCGCTCACATTTGCATGCCTACGATTATCTTACGAATGCGGAAAAGTTCGTGTTAATCGGCTTCTTCTTTCGCCTGGAGCAGTCGCTACGGTTGGAACAGCCAAGGAGGAGGAGGAGAAGAACTTTAATGAAACAGGAGAGGTCTTCCTGGTTGTCGGCCTGGCATGCTACTCCATGTGAGGGTGAAAGAAGAGAAGATCAGAGAAACGGATGGTGAAAAAATAAGGGAAAGAGAAAAAGAAAGGGTGAACGGTGAAATCAAACACACTCATGCACTCACACACTTGTCAAATAATGTCCACCATACCCGTGTCTCTTAATAACACTAAATATGCTTTCGTCCCGCGCACACCCGAAGCCGCGTCCCTCCAGGGTCCAAGGAACAACCAAGGGTGGCACACAAAACCATGCTGAAGCTACGGATGGACGAGAACCAACACGATGCGAGCTGACAGAGGCGGCGGTAAGCTAGAGGCGGTTTGTCGGTGGTTCAGCACCATGGCCGACTGGCATCCCACGGCCCCCGGATATGACGTCAGTGCAAGCAATGTATATTCAAACATTAAAAATGTTGGTTTCGTTTACTGCTGTGATTGGCCAATGAAGTAATACAGGACGCCGCAGACCGCGGCCCAGTGCTATCAGTTGCTGTTCTTCCTTACCGACATCGCATCACCCATGGGCTGAAAAATGTGGCAAGTCGTTATGAGGTAAATGGGTAAATTTAGCTGTATCAGCTCCCATCAAACTAAAACAGTTATGTCCGGCGATCAAAAGGGAGAGGGAACCGTCGGAAAAAGGAAAGGTTGTGGCACCGCGCACAGAGACAAGATCGTCACTGTCGCAAAAGGGTTGTGAACCAGATTCCACTCTCCTGCGAAGTCCGGTACATTGGGCAGACAGGACAGTGCTCAAATAAAAGGTTGCAAGAGCACAGAAATAATATAGACAATAACAAGGAACTTTCACACTTGGTGAGCCAGCGTAAAAAGTGTGAAGTAATGAAAAAAAGAAGAAAAAACGCACAGGCATGTGGCGTAGCACAAAGGGGCTGTACACGTACTGTGATCAGACCACGCGAGAAGTAATGGAAGCATTCTATATCAGTCAAGAGCCAAAGTGTGTTAGCAAACCGTCAGTCACTCTCAATGACAAAGAGATAGCTTTTCTTTGTGGTCTTTGAGCGTCGCGTGCTTCTCTGCCTGATGTTGTATCTCTTTTAGCGTAACACGTGATGTACTCTGCGTATGTTTCTTCTTTTATAAGCACCAGGTGGTGCTAATAAAACCTTAGTTGAGAGTCAGCGCTCGTCCCGTGTTCTTCCTTTTCTTGTCCGACGTTGTTCTCGCTGTTTTACAAAAGATGAACGCGATCTCTCGCGACGGCAGTGGCATGCGTGGTGTGAGCAGTTCTCGACAAAGTCATCGAATGCTGTTCTCTGGCGAAAGTTTCGCGCAGTGGAACATGACTCCCGTCGTCCTGATGCAGCGGCCACAGCATGCTTCGCAGCTAACTTAGCTCCAGAAGATTTCGCCAGGAGAGGCAGCGCGGAAGTTTTTCCCCAAGTATGATCTGTTGCCTCCAAGGGTCATAGGAGGAGCCCCCTTGGCTGCCATTCCAGCATGTGTCGATAAGCTCCCATTTACAGCCGACGCCGAGGGAATTGCAAGCCCATTTTCAATGCCCGAGTTGTTTGCAGCAATATACGAGGCCCGTAGGAAGACTGCGCCCGGTCCGGACTCCATTCCGTACGAGGTTTGCAAGAACTGAAGTTCCGCCGTACTACCTGAACTCCTCGCCACGATTAACAAGGTATGGATAGAAGGCGTCGTGCCAGAAATCTGGAAATCGGCTATTGTGATCCCCATACCAAAGTCGGGGAAGCCGCCGACAGACCTCGGAAATTTCCGGCCTATATCGCTTACGCCAACATTATGCAAGCTTACCGAAAAAATGCTTGCCACATGACTGTCGTGGTGGCTTGAGCACCATGGTTTCTACCATCCGGCCCTAAATTGGCTTTCGTACGTCCATAGGTACAGAAGATGGACTGGCTGTCTTGGCGTCAGCAGTTCTGGCCTCAACTCGCTGCCACAATGTACGTACAGTACTGGCCATGGACGTTGAAAAGGCGTGCTGCATTTCCCTGTTATAGTGCGCAATTTCGTTAAATCCTTCCTGGAAGGCCGACACTTAGCCATACGCCTCAGTGGTGAGGCCTTCGGATCATTTGTGCCTCTTCGCTGCTTTCCCCAGGGATCGGTGTTATCGCCAAGGTTATTTAATATTGCTTTTATCCCCCTTGCTTGGCGCTTACATGATGTCTCTGAGATTTAGTTCTTATTGTATGCTGATGACATAACGGTGTAGAGTACTCACAACGACCTGATGACTCAAGCAACATGCCTGAAATCAGCCACAGATATTACGCCGACTTTTGCTTCTTCAATTGGTCTGCAGCTTTCAGTGAGCAAAACCACGTTCGTGTCAGCCGCCAACCGCTGGGGGCGCCGTAAACTGGCTGCAACACCAATTCGTCTCCATCTATCCGGAACTCCAATTCAAGAAAGTTCGATCGTAAAAATATTGGGCTTGACAATACACGAGTCAGGAACAGGTACTGCTTGGCTTTCTCGAGCTAAAAAGCACGCAATTCAGGCGTTGGGTCTGAATTGACGCATTGCTCCTAAAACAGGTGGAGCCCGCTCTCATGTTGCACGACAGTTGGTGCGGGCGGTTGTGCAACCGCGCCTCGTTTACCAAGCCCAATCACAGCATTTGACGAGGGCTCAATGGGATCGTCTAGAAGCTGTTAATCGAGAGGCAACGAGGGTCATTACTCGCCATCCCCGCATTACCCCGATCGTGGCGCTCTCTAGAGTTTGTAATTTCTCTTGCACTATATGCCCTATGACTAAGGATTATTGACTAAAAACACAAAGACATCGTCCATATAAAGGCTTTCCACACTTTCTGATTTCAGTACCCTAGAACCAAGAAGAGCACGAAACCGATTGTTAAAGCCGGCAAGCCAAGCGCGCGACACACGTTTGCCGCTTCCATGGAGAGTTCCGAAAGCAGGGATCTCTCGGAGCACCTTGTACTTGGCGCTTGGACGGAGAGATAGAAAACTCTCCAAGTAACGCGGACACTTCCGAATTTCTTGTGCTTTGCGGGCCTCGCTAGTTGGATTACCCGCATTCGGGATGGGGTTGTATATGCTATTCCCTTTCCTATTCTGTCCACATTGTCACCCATCACAACTGTCTTTCTTCTCCTCTTCCGCAATGGACAGTAGCAGTCTAGAATCTGAGCCTTCAGACTGGCCTCACTGTCTCGTTTATTTGCACATTTCTTATTTATTTGTCTCGAATGATCCATCCACTACACGTCGAAAATAAACCTTCTGGCCTGAGATATACTGACGACAAGTGTACAGGGCTGGTCAAAAGTTCCCAGTAAAGTTTAGTCGGGAGAGCCAAGTGGAAGCGACTGGAAACGACGTCATCGTTGCCTTGCGGTGAGCCCGGCTCATTTCCTCCCTGCGCTTACGGTGCGACCAGCCGACCAGCGCCGCTGAGAAGACATCGCCCGCGCGGTCTTTTTGCATGTGTATTGAAATGTATTTGATAAGTTTGCTTACAAGTTGCCGAGGCAGGGTAAGAAAGCTTAGCGCTCAGCATGCCGTGTTTCTGCGTGGCGTACGGCTGCAGGAACAGAAGTGGCCGTGACGATGTTGCATACCAACACTTCCCTAAAGACAAGGCGCTTGCTAAACGGTGGATTGCAGCTGTCAAAAGGAGGAACTTGTTGCCCTCAAGGAACTGTATGCTTTGCTCAGATCACTTTCGTGACACGGATTACCACCGGAACCTGTCACTGACACGGGCAATGGTCATCACAGTGAAATCTGCTCGGCTCAAGCCTGGCGTCGTTCCTTCGGCGTTCGCGCACAGACGCGCGTCGCCGCCAACAAGAGCAGCTTTCGTCAAAAGAAGAAAGCAAGAGGAGAGGGCGCAAACGAATCACCTCCACGAGAGCTTGGATCGGGAGCTCGTACGACGCCGCAAACGACGCTGCCAGCGACGCCAGCCTGAGCACTTCGAACGCCACCTCGACGCCGGCCACTGGACCCATGCAACGCTGCATCAGCACCGAACCGTGAGCACAAAGGCCGACCGCTAACAGTAGAACGCTAGTAGCAGACCCTAGTAGCAGTGTCCCCGGGTCGTGTGTATTGAGTCTTTGTGATAGTTATGTTAGTTTTGTGTGCTAGTGTTTGTGTCACGTAGGGTGTATTAAATGTGCGTCTGTGTAGGTGCACCTGTCGCCTAGTTCAGTCTTTCGGCCCGAGCGTTCTCCGGGGTTCCGTGACAATCAGTGGCGTAGCCAGAAATTTTGGTGGGGGGGGGGGGGGGGGAGGTCATGTTGCAGCGCGGCCTCCTCATAGAATTTGCGGAAGGATCAAACGCAACAATAATAACTGCATTTCCATTGCCACTGACAATGCCATTGTGTGTTAGATAACGCTACACACTGTCTAGAAAAGTGAAATATGTATTTTTTAAAATAAAAGAATGTATTTGTATGGCTTAAAAAAAGTGGCAGACATGATTACAAAACATAAAACTTAGCAGGGGACAAGACACAGGAGAGAAGGAAACAGGACGAGAGCGTCCTGTATTTTTTTTCTTCTGTCTTGTCCCCTGCTCAGTTTTATGTCTTGTAATCATGCCATACCAACTATCCCCTTATGGTTCACTCGTGGCAGACATAACAGATACCAATGCTTCCATGTTTTTGCGTATTCAATAAGTAAACAAAATATCGCACGAAGTCTAGAACTATATCTGTCCGGAACCAGCAAAGCAGTTATGCCGCCGATATGAAAAACGTAAAGGCCATGAAATTAGCAAGTAGAGGACAAATATTTTCATAAATGTTTGTCGTTCAAGAACCTTTACATTTTTGTACATATGCAACGGCCAGAGAAAAAAAATCAATGTCGCTGTCATTAGTTCCAGTGTACTACGCAGCAGCTGTAATCGGTCATGTAATGCGAGTAATTGCACCGAAATTTTAGTCGCAACAGTGAGCCATCCATAGGCCCTTGAAAGTTTGTGCTAGTATAGAGCCCATTGCGTTACATGACTACAGGTGCATGGCCGTTGCCACGAAATCCAACCCGAGTTAGCAATGTTCGCGCCAAAATTGCTTTTGTAGTCTGAAAAAGACACTGCAGGTGACAAAATCCAGAATGACTTCCGGCGCCGGTGATTCTTTTGGTCAGCGGTGCGTGACAGTTCGAAAAAATTTCGTGGGGGGGGGGGGGGGGGCTGAAGTCCCATAAACCCCCCTCCCCTGGCTACGCCAGTGGTGACAATGACGCACTCCAAGCTATTCAACAATGCGTAATATATTATTTTGCTTTCGTTTGTTCATTTACACGCCCGTGTACGCTTACCATGAAAGAAATACGTACCAGTCAGTGCTTCCCACGCGAGAAAAAGTTGCCACCTCACTGCGGCTGCAGTCGAGTCCGAGCTGTAATTTTCCAGCGTTTGTCGCTTCTGCGTGGAAGTTGGGGGCTCGAACATATACGGAGAAGCGCAAAGATCATTCGGAGAGCACAGAGATTCCGTAACCACGATTATCTGTCAATATATAAACTGTACAGCCGCGAAAACCAGCCGCCTCTCTCAGTACGTGAAACGACAACAGCGGAGATGGCAACGATGCAGTAAGCTTTCGACCAACCACGAGCGGAGACTGCCCGTTTGAAATAGCCTGCTGCGATTGCTGCTTATTTCTTGAATATAAATGTCCATGTCATTGTTTTAGGGCGATTTAAACACCATATTTGAATTCACATGGCACAAATCTATAGAATACCGCTCGGAAATAATTTTTTAAACCACTTAACCTTCCCGTTAAGGAAAGGAAAGGACGCCTGCATCACATATATCGGTGGACACCCGCACCGGGCCGTGAGAAAAGAAAAATGAAATGAAATCTGGTTTTAACGAAAGAAAAAGGCCGCCTAATAATAATAATTGGTTTTTGAGGAAAGGAAATGGCGCACCTCTGAGACCGGCGTCATATCCATTTTTTAAAACCATGTTTATTTTTCCTTACCTTACGACGCGATTCAGTACCCGCCGCGATAGGCATAATTTCCTTTCCTTAAAAGCAAATTTCATTTCATTTTCTGATTCTTCGGCGGGCGCTCGAAGCGAGCGGACGTGTTTTTTCTTGCTCTCCGCTCCTTCGGACGCTGGGCTTGAGGCTTCGCGGCGCGGCGGCGTCTCCCCATAGAGGCCTCAGACACCGTGAACGAGCGACGGCTTGCGTTCGGCTGTGACGATGAGCAACGGCAGGCCGCTCACGCTCACGATCAAGGAGACGAGCGTCATCTAGAGCAAGGTCGTCCAGCACCATTCGGCTGATGCAGGCCGAGATCGCTGATCTGCGGGACACGGTGAGGTGCCTGACGGCGGCGCTCGTCACTACGTCGGAGAACCTCGAGTCCGTCATCGGGACCTTGGACGTGTCGCCGGCGGGCCCACGCGTTCTAGCCTTGAGGGACACCATGGCGCTTGCTCACCAGACGCAGGACTCCATGGCGGCTCCCTCCCCGCCATTTCTGGCCACCCCTACGCCTCCCGCCGCCACTGCTACTTCTGAGGAACCGGCTGTGATACCCTCTACCCCTGATGATGCTGCTGCTGCGGGCTCGCCGCAGACGCCTGCAGCCGAGGAGAACATGTGCACCCCGATGGACGAGTCTGTGCTCCGGAAACGGCAACGCTCAACGAAGTCCGAGCAGGACAGGGACGCGGAAACCAACAGGGACATCGCAGTGGCCAAGCGGGAAGCTCGAAGCCCCCCCCCCCCCCCACCGTCACTGCGGACGAGACGGTCACATGCGGACAAGACGGTTCCGAGAAATCCACCTTGGCTGTCGGGTTCTGATGCTTCAACGACGTCAACACGGTGTGATGTGCAGACAGACGCGTAGTGGCCCTTTTTGTGGCAGCCCCTGCATACCTGCGTCCGCGTTGGGCAGAGTGAACGCGGGTGCCGCTGCGCGCGCACAGCGGGCGACCCATACCGGGCAGCCAGAAGACGGCTGTGTGGAACCAGTGAACGCGGGTGTCGTTCTTTCGCACACCAACCACACAATGACGGAACGCTGTCAGCTGGACTCGGATGTGGCCTTGATTTAAAGTGCTCTCGACCGTCGCTGACGTGAGTAGTGTTCGTCGGGTGCCTGACTAGCTTATTGCCTGATGCAACTTTGTTGACGGTAGGCGTTTCGGGGTGAAGCTCTGCTTGCTGCTGACGAACGCTTTCGACCTGCCTGATAGTCTCTAGCGCCATCTGAAGAGCAAGTTCAGCGTCAAGTTGCAGTCTCGCTGACAATGTCTGGCCTTGAATTTCGACTACCAGTATGTCTTGAACCAGTTCTTTTGGAGGGTGCCGTACTCACAATGGTTGGAAAGCGTGTGAAGCGCAGTTACGAATTCTTCCACGGATTCGCCGTCGTTTTGGACCCTCGTGTCGAAGCGTGCCCGTTTAAAAATGACGTTGCGCCGCGGTGTGAAGTAGCTGTCGAACTGATTTAGGACGACTTCCAAGTTCTGAGCGTTCTCACCGGAGAGTTTGAAGGTTCCGAAGATGTCCTCGGCCTGGTCGCCCATCAAGTAAAGGAGCGTGTCGACCGGTGTGTCCCTGATTTGTCGCAGAGACCAGAAGCCGTGTAGAAACGCTCGAACCGCGTTCCTCCATTTCGGACAGTCGGTAGGAGACGTGAAGCAGAAGTCCTCGGGCGGTTGAATGACAAAGCACGCCATGTACTCGCCGCATAGTCCAGGCCGTAGACGCTGCGGTGACGTGTGCCGCTGTCGATGAATATCCGAGTGAGAGGACGCATACCTGGCTGGGCTTACTGTGGGAATTCCGTTACTTCTGACACCATGTTGGGTTGAGGAAAACGAGAGCGTAGAGACGCCAATCGGACAGCTTTATTCCAGCCCTGCGAATGCCGGCACGAGACGCGCGCAAGCCGCCGCGAGCCTCTCACGGTCGCGCCGACGCGTAGCCAAGCTAAGCGACGCAGACGGCCTAAGCACTGCATGTGGCTACTGCCTACAACAGAGAGGACGTCACGAACGACGCTTCTTCGCCGAGGACATGATGCTACGACGAAAGATTCCGAGGGTCAAGGCTGCTCCGCTTCCTCGCTGTTGCCACGAAGCAAGCGCCGGGCATTGGGGCTTCTCGGTCGGAAAGCAACCTGGCGTGCTCGTGAGACTTACCTACTTCTCCATCGGCACCGGCGGAACTTCCAGTTAGGACGTCACGGCTGACGCTGCTCTGCCGAGGACGCAAGGGTACGAGGGAAGATTGCTTGGGACAGCACTGCACCTCTTCCTCGCTAGTGCCACGAAGCAAGCAGCGGACTTCGGGGCTTCTGTGGTGGAAGACCAACCTTGGCCGAGGAGCTGGTGACTCTGAGAAGAAGCCAACGCGCAAGTCTAGGACAGGATATTGCAGGGTTCGGCTTGGCGTAGCTTTAAATTGTTTTTGTTTTTGTTCTTGAGCGCGCATCAGCACTTCGAACTGATAGCTCTGCTTGTCTTCCACTCTGGACAAGACTGCATGCGATCGCGACAGTGACTGCACAAGGCGAACAATTTGTGTGTACGCGCGGACAGATAGCGTGCAATGTTTACTACCGTCGCGCTATCTGTCCAGCGAAGGCATTCCGTGGTTAGCACGTTTAGCCTTTGACCCGTGTTTTCGAAATTTCATGACCGTTCTAGCTCCTGCTGCGATCTCAGAGCTCATGCCCACTACCCCCTCCTTTCGCTTTGAGCTGTGTTGTCTGTGCAATGAGTTTTCCGCAATTTTCTCGCACTACTACACGTACTCTTCTTCTGCAGGTGATCCCGGTGGAAGATTTGTCCTCAGGACGTTACGTTTTGTGATCCTATTTGGACAGAAGTTTTGCTCGGTCATGCAAACGAAACCGCTGCGGCACAATTTAGCGCAGAACATTCCCCGTTGCTACTGAGTTTTGCTCTTATCCTTATGAAGGTTGCGTGATTTTTCCGCATTCTAACAATCCCACCTCTTTTTCTGCAGGCGCTGCCGACACGAGAGCTGCTTTCCCGATGTGATCGTGTTTTGAAGCATTATTCCGTCATAGCTTTCACTGTACCATACTCACGAAAACGTTGCTGTTTTCTCTTGCAGGAGACTGGCCATGCGAAGTGCACTTAGTGCTTGCAGGACACTCCAAAATCTTGATCTGCATCCGAAGATTTTTGAAAGAAGCTGAAGTGACTTTATCATTGAGTAGTCGCTGAGTAGCGGAATTGCTGTGTCGGACCGCGAGAACTCTAGATTGCGGCCAGCCATATCTGCTTTGAATTCAGTGCAGTGTCCAGTGTACCTTTACGAGCCATTGTTTTTGGGAGGGCCAGATGGCGTTGTGAGAGTGCTTGCAATTATTTGAAATCCCGAGTGTGTTTTCTGCCTCCGTAACGTGAGCTAGCGCCTCTCTAACGTGAGTGCTGGGTGATGTTTCGTCTGTGGATAAGTGCGCATGCCTATAACGTTCGCAGTGTGTGTGTATTCAAATGTCGCTATCTACTTTATGTTTGTAAAATTCTGCCGTTGCTTCACCCGCAGTGTTTGTGTTGAGTATAATCAGTGCCGATAACTGTTCCCATATATGCTGTTTGTTACCATTTGCGCACCGTTTATTAAGACCTCGCTTATGTAAAAGAGATCTAATGTGACTGCGCTGTCGCTGGGTCTCAGATCCCAGGGCCTACGTCCCGCCATGCCCGCCATACCACCAGCCCCACCACCAGTTCATGGCTCCCCCGGTCGACCCTTGTTTCATGGGGACCCTGCAGCCGGTGCCACAAGCGGTTCCGGCAGCGGCGGCCGCCGGCCCTCCGGGTCTCGACGCGGGAACAGGCTTCTGGTGCGACCTGTGCGGCAAGGTGTTTGATCGTCGTCAGGCCCTGTTGTCGCACGGGTGCAGGAGCCACGGTATCTGCCGCTTCGTCTGCACTCACTGCGGCGCGGCCTTCCGACAGAGCAGCCAGCTCACCAAACACAACCGCACGCACACTGGCGAGCGGCCATTCCCGTGCCAGGTCTGCCAGAGGAGCTTCGCCCAGAAGTCGAGCCTGGTCGAGCACGTGCGGACCCACACCGGAGAGAGGCCGTACAGGTTCGTTCGCCACGAGCGTGTTTCTCTTCCTTCTTCCTCTATCCTATGCTTATACTTGGTTAGAAGGAGCGCAGCTATCGTGAAATTTTCGGGGAAACGAACGGTCCCGCTTACACCAATTTATTGCTGCTCCACGCCAGCGTAACTTGGCAGATGCCGCCTTCCCTGCTTGCGCAGCCTGAACGCAGGTGCATAACTCTCAGCTAACGCCAGAGAGCGAAGGGAAGCAGCGGCGGGGGAATGGGACACGTTGGGAGGGAAGGCACGTTCCGATCACACAGGGGATAGGAAGGTGAAGTTATGCAGCACGTAGTAGTGCGAAGAGATGGAAAGGCGTAGGGAAGACACCAACGGAGGCACTTGGATTCCAGCCTTGTATCGTGTGGAGGAAGTGCGTGCGCAGAGCTGCATTGCCTGCAGTGAGCCCACTTGTTGACGATGCTCCACTGCCGAGCATGAACGTATCTCAGCGCGCTGTGATGCTTCGCTAGCACTCCACTGTAGCGCGAGGCTAGCTGTGAAGTGCACAGAGTGTGTGAGGCGACTGTGTAGCGCACTCGGAAGAAGCGGGGCAGCGAGAAAGATGCAACGCGAGAAGCGCAGCGCCAAATGAGGGTCGCGAGGTAGTTGTAAGGTTGTGATGGCCTTTTGCCTAAGGAGCAAAGCTGGCGTCTGCCACATTTTCCTATTGCAATGCCATTGAGATGGACGGAACGTCACAACTTAAGCCCGAACTCTAAACACACTTGCACCGCGCGGCACCGCGCGCAAGGCGTCCCGCGCGTCAGCCAGAACCAGTCTGCGCATGCGCGCGGCGCTAGACGCGAGCAGCCTGAGCCACTGAAACCGCCGAATCTACCGAATCTTCCCTACAGCGGCTGGTAAAAAGCTCAGGCGCCAAAATCAAATTCTTGCCAGTAAAATTCAGGAACTAGAAAACAAGCATGCCGGGCCGTCTGAGCCCACGCAAAACACTGAGCCAGAGAATGGTACTGACGAATCCTCCGTATAATATTGCCTTACTAGCGTCTCGCGGCTGAAAGCGGACACGGTGATCGATTCGACCTCCGTTGACACTCGCCGCTTCGAGGCCCTGGAGCGTAGAGCCGAACGGACACAGGAGCGGGTGGCAGCCATTCCGGACCAAATCATGATTGCGGTCCGCGAGTCCTTTCAGGATATGTTGAGGTCCGGATTTGCTGAAATGCTTCTCGACATTGCGGCCCAGGCGACTGACTCTGTCCTTAAGGCGGTGCAGTCCCAGGTCAGCTCTCAAATAAAAATACCGTCTGCTGCGACACGCCGCAGCTAAAGCGCAAAACAGCTGCCCGCCAAGCAGCGGAAGAAAGCGGTTCCGGCCCGACGGCCGCGGCGTTGGTGCAGCCCCTGTGTGCGCCTGCCTCCGGTACGAGTGGGTACCTAGAACCATAAAAAGAATCAATATCGCTAGAAGATCTTCGCGGAAAGCGAACAGATTAGAACGATTCCAGATCATTCAATAGAACTGTAGGGGCTTCAGAGCCTGGACGAAACGGTCACACGTCCAGCTCTACCTGCACTCCCTCGGGGACATGCCGGCGCTTCCTGCTCTGTAGTAGTCCGGTAATGATGCTACATTCACTGGGTATAGCTCGTTTCAGTGGGGGGTGGAGGGGGGTGGGGGGGCTCGACCTGAATCCTGGTGCATAAGACGTACATCGCGATCCAGGCCGATCTCGACCTAGAAACTGAGCAGGAATACACGATGATCAGGGTTCTGCCTCTCAGGCATTGCGACCCGTCAATACATGTACTGAGCGCATACTGCCCCCGGCATAAGCCGCGCGTTACTTTCAGCGAAAATTTCTATCGCGGATTCAAATTGGCAGACAAGGAACCCCTGGGGATTTCAACGCCCTCAGCCTTCACTGGTGCTGTCACTGCGAGAAAGCCAGGGGGCGCAAGCTGGCGGAGCTCATTTCCAGCCGTCGTTTTACGTTGCTTACGGACCCGGCTTGTCCCACACGTGTGGACAACTCTGTTGCCCGTGACACGCGCCCTGACTTATCTCTTATTAGGAACACTACAGACGCCACATGGGGAACCTGGGGGATTCCATAGGCAGTGACCACTGCCTTCTCCGTATCACGGTTTTGGCGAAGGCAGCCCGAAAAAACTGGGGACAGGCCAAAATGACCAATTGGCAGCAATTTCGAACTTAAGACATTCCTCCCGTACTATTTTCCGACGGCTATGCGGAGTCGGCAGCACAGGTAATCAACACACAGAAACAACACACGCAAACACTTCACACCAGCGACGAGATCCCCGCAGTGGACAATTACCTCGTGCATCTGTGGGAGGCGCGCCGGAGCTTAACAAGACTGTGGAAAAAGCAAACGACGAAGTGAAAGCTTAGAGCTCGCACTGCACAACTTACGGAACAGGCTGCGGCTTATGCTGCACAGCTCAAAGACCCCAATTGGAAAGAAACCTGCAACTCTGCAGCGCGTCAGATGAGCTCGAAGGGGACTTGGCGTCTCTTTCGCAGCCTCATAGACGCCGCTGGAACAAAAGGGAGGACGAAAAACAGCTCCTGTGGGCTCTGCATGGGTGCCAAGCTACGCTGGTGCAACTTGCGGACACTTTGTGCGACAGGTATCTCTGCCGCACAGAAGACCCGGTTGGGCCCGAGAACGCGTACTCCAGCAAGCCAAATGAAGATTTAGACACCCCTTTTGCGTTGCATGACCTAAAGACAGCCCTGGCTAAAATGCACCGAGGTACGGCGCCAGGTCGGGATCGCATAACAGTGAAACTGTTGGCGAACCTGAGACCCATCTCTCTGACGTCGTGTGAGGAAAATGTCATGGAGACGATGGTACGGGATCGCCTATCTTCATACATGGAGGGTAAGGGCCTCTTTGCAGACACTATGCTCGTGTTCCGCCCACTAATGTCTTCACAGGATGTCCTCCTCCAGCTGCATAGGGACATAGTACGACCCACAGCCATGCAACAAAATGACAAGGCCATACTCGCCCTCGATCTTAAGGGGGCCTTTTACAATGTTAAACATGGTAGCATGCTGTCTAACCTGAACACCTCCGACTTCGGGGCGAAAGTCTTCGCTTATGTTAGAGACTTTCTCTACACGCATCAGGCACTCCCTCGGTTCGAGGACGAGGAATACGGCCTGTATGCTATGGGTACACGGGGTACACAACAGGGGGCGGTTAAATAGCCGCTCCTTTTCAACATCGCCTTGATGCATCTCCCCGGCCCACTGGGTCAGGTAGGGGCCATAAAATACGTGCTCTACGCAGATGATATTACAATCTCGACCCCCGAGAGGAGCCTTGTGGAGATGGAAAACTGCCTTCAGCGGGCCGTCTCCATAGCCGATGCGTATGCTACCGACTGTCGTCGAGCGACTGTGTGTGGGCCAGGCTCTAGTTAGCGAAGCTTAAGCGCATAGGCGAACAGGTAGGGCGCATGATCCTCCGCGTTTCCAACTAGTGGGGTGGCCTGCGGGGCAGGGCCGCGCTATGGCTCACCCATGCCTTCGTGACCAGCCGGATCCTCTTCGCCGTGCCGTACCTTCGCACCGCCACACAGGAAGACGAGCGCATTGGCGCCATCATGAGGAAAGCGAGAACGCGAGCACTGCACATCCCGGTGGCCACCTCCAACGCTAAACTTAAAGGGGCTGTGAAGGGGGCTCTAATAAAGTTGCCTTATGCCTAGGATATTGAAGCACGCCGTTTCACGGATAGTGTCCAGCAAGGATTTTTTTAAATGCGCTTTGTAGAAGCTGAGTTATCTGTACCTAAAATTTGAATTTCATTGTCTTCGCGCCTTTACCTCTCCTCTCGTCACTTTTTGCACGCTGTAAGGTAGGAGCTCCTTCGCCGACACCCCACTGGGAGCGGAGCTTCCCGACCCGCCGGAGCTATGCGGCTTATTGGCCGGGGCCACGGTAGCTGTCTGACGTCTGAACGAATCTAACTAATGGCCACCTCTCACCTTGTATACGCAGATGCGGGGGACGGAGGAGGGTGCGAGCATGAAAACGTCGCCGGGAAGGGCTCGCCAAATTTGACGCGTGATTGTGGGTCGTCTGCTACGTGTAGAAGAGTATTATTTGGCTCTGGTTTTCATGGCAACACAGTGCAGTGATTAAGTGAGTTCATGTCCTGTCCTCGTAAGGCGTTTCACAGCGCCTTTAAGGCGTTAGGGGTGCCCCTCTCATGAGCCAATATGCGCGACTTTCGCAGACGGGTCCTGGGCGTGGCCTGCTAGACCGCTTACACATACAACACATATGCATAGCAAAGGGGACGGATAACATCACGGTGCTGTGGCGCCATATGCTTTGGGTCGCTCTACTCCCGCGTAGCATGGACACGGCTTCACACGAAGGCAGATGACAAGCGCGGGCTCGCACGCTTGAGGCAATATGAATCTAAAAAGGGCGTCTCCTATGGGGACATCACACAGCCGTCACCAGCGGGATTCTACACGGCCGCTGTCGTCCACCGGGGAATGAATGTCGATGGGCCGTCATTTCGAACCCCAAATTCAACGCGAGCGGAGGAAGTTTCCATGTAGCTCTCGCTGCCGCGGATTGAAAATAGAGAAGGGTTATCCCACTCTTACCAGCCCTGTGAACACTATCTGACAGAGGAAATATCACCTCTTGCCTCCCGAACATTAATACGTGCTGCTGCCGATTCAACCCACAGGCAGATAATCAGAGCTTCTGGCCAGCAGTTTCTACGAGGCAATGAGGCCACTGATCCGGCTGCCCGAGCGCTTACACACCGAGCTCCTCATCCTAGCTCTCCTGGCCCAGAAGCTGATGAACCGCTTTTGCGGTTGCGCGAAATTTTAGTCCATTACTCCGACCGCCAGCGCCTCTACCTGGCCCCTGCCGAGGGCTGAGTAAGGCGGAGGAGAGAACTATGCGGCGCCTGCAGACAGGAACACTTCTCCGTCCTGCCGTAGTCAAACACTGATCCGAACATGGATGGGCGTTGCCCGCACTTTTGAGAGATCTGCGATATCTTTCACATGGCGTCGTAATATACTAAGAATCCTCACCTTCCCCCTTCCCTACCCGTAACCGAGAGGCATGGGAAGCTGCCCTCCTCAACTGCTCCACACTGGAGTCTCAAAGGGCTCTGGTAAAGCGGGCGCGAGACGGGGCCTCGTCGTGCGGAGTCCCAAATTGAGGATACCGACAATGCAGCGGAGTTTTCTGACTCCACAACACTCTATTTGAACATTAAAAAAGTTTTTCACCACCAGCACCACCAATGTTGCTTCGAAGCTCCGATCTGCCCGCCAGATATTTGGCGCGCGCGCTGCACACGTAGTTTCCGGCGCAAAGACGGATCGTTCGACTTCCAGAACGAGACCAAGCACGGTGTTCTGGTAACCTGCCCACTCATTCGGCTTGTTCTTCGCCAGTGTAGTTTAGCGAAGATGGAGGCGATGCTGGACAAATAATTATTGATTTCTGAAGTGGAAAAGCGGCCGTCGCTATGACTGGCGAGCCTTAATATGCGATACGAGGATGCGAGCATAGAGTAAACGAGTGTCGATGGCGCTGCGGGTTGTGCAAGTGCTGAGATACATGATCACGGTGAAAAGGCGTGCTTAATTTTTTTGCGTACCAAATACATTCCACACGTTTTCACACCACTTTATTGCGCTTATTACTACCTCTCGCCACTCTATGCAATCGAATTGCTTCTAGCAAATCACCGTAGCGCGTGATTCTAAGCGTGCCCAGACGTGAGCCCGATCCCGGAGAGTGGAGATGCGTACCTCTCTCGACGCCCGACGCGGCACGGCGTTCAACGCGCCAGCGCGTGGGGCGACGCCTCGGAAGTGCGAATGGACTCGGGCCTTTAGTTGTGCTGTGGCGCGTTGAGTTTATGGCACATAGGCAACTAGGGTCATCATGCGCCAAACGCGTCTCATACCGCAGTGTGACATGTGTAACGTTAACCTAAGGCTATAGACTCAACTGGCCACGTTGGGTTCGATTGTTCGGAGCAGATTTGAATTACGTATATGTGATCGAGCGTTATCCTCGTGTTCGCTTTCTTTTGAATCTTAGCGTATAAATGAACAGGACAGAAAGCGGATTGATTTGAAGGTGACCCCCACTGAGTCGCGTCTGAAAAGTGTCAGGTGTGACACATCACCATACAGACGTGGACGCAAGTAAACGGAGCACGCTATTCCGCTCTAAGAATCATGCCTTCGCTGTCGACAATGAAGGAGCATCGCTACGCATTTCGCGAATGCTCTCTTACTCATCCGATATTCTTCCACATCACCCTTTCGGTGCCTTTCCTGGCGGTCGTAAACATAGACGCAGTTTTTTTTTTGGTATTCGTTCAAGTACAGAGTGACCAGATCTCGCCACCGAAAGCTGACAGACTTGGATTTGCCTTCTAACACTACACTAGTGTAGTTTAGCTTTACACACGCTCCTGGCCTGCAGGTGCCACATCTGCCAGGCGACGTTCTCGCGGAAGGCTCACCTGGTCGGCCACACGAGAAAGCACACCGGCGAGAGGCCGTTCCAGTGCCCTGCCTGTCCCAAGGCGTTCTCAACCAGCAGCGCCCTCAACAAGCACCGCCGTGTCACTCACCGAAGTCCAGAAAATGACAACTCGCCGCGCCCTCTTCTCTAATGGAGGGCTTTCGCACTTGTTTTGCCTTTTTTTGCATTTTCCTGTATTGCTTATTTTCATTTGCAAAATGTTTGCTGTGTGTGTGTAACTTCTTGCTTATTTTTGTTTTTCTACAAAAATGCTTGCTGTGTGTTTTCAATAAAGCTCTTTTTGAACATCCTCTGAATACTTCGCTTATCCCCCTCGCTCCTGAGATGACAAGTGGCAGCCGCCAAACCCACAGGCTTGTGTCGGCGTAATTTTCGCCTTTACCTTTGGTCGTCCTCGGCCTCCCGTATTAGGAAGTCGGCGCCTGCTGCAAGTTCAAGAAAGGTCGACTCCACTTCAAGCTCGTGAGCGACGCTTGTAATAATGCTAGTAAAAGTGCTGCGAGGCAAAGAAAAGTAGCATGGACTTTGCAATGGAGCGATTCTGTTCCAGCCACATGAGGAGAGCTCCATTAAGTGGCCGCCGGAGAGATGGAAACCCAATTTATGCGCCAACTCCTGCGCTATGGTGCCCTTGGTATATGTCCAACAGAGTACAGTGGCAGCGGAGGAGGGTGCTATAAAATTGAGTATTTCGGAGTGTAGATGTAAGTGCAAAATGAATTTGAAGAAATACTTGGTGCAATCTGGGACGGCTCATAGATGGTGGAAGCCACACACAAGTTTTTAGGAGCCGCCGTCACCAGCTACATTTCGGAGCCGCACTAGACTTTCGTAACCTCCTTTAGCCACATTTCGCACCTGCACAACACACACTATTTCGGCTTCTTTCCCGCTTTTGTAGCGAGAGCTACATTACGCTAGCATTTCGAGACTTCAACGTGGCGGCGCCGCGCTGCGCCGTGGCTGGTGACGAAGTTGGTCACGTGGTGCGGAGCCGCTGGAGCGGAGCGCCGGCGAAACCGAGTGGGGGGGGGGGGGGGGGGGGCTTTTTATATCTGCCGCGCTTTACTTCTCTTCGGAACAAGTGATCATTACAGGCAGGCAGTGCTTAATAAACGGACGGAGTGTCGTGGGAAAGAGTCTATTCCAGAGCAAGATAAAGAATGAGTACACAAAGGGTAGACACGAACCAAAACCATGATGGTACTGAAAGGCTCAATACAAAGATAACCGCCTTCTTTAAAAGCATATATGAATAAATTTACAAAAGGAACATAGGATATAGTCAACAAATCTCTTGTGCTTGGATAAAAAAAAAAGTCAAGCTGGACATCCTGAAATGATAATGCTTCGCAGCTCCCGCGCAAAGTGAAAAATAAATGGTGCTCCAACGGTGGCAGGCCGCTTTCCGATTTTATGCGCATCCTTGTCATAATTTTAGAGCATTGTGTGGCTTCTCAGTCGTCGTCAGTGGCCCAAATATCATGAAGGGGAAATGAACTGCAGTCCTCACTCCTCCGTAAAGCCCTTTAAGGGTTTCAAATACGCGCCTGGGCAACAATACGGCGTGCAGTGCGTTTCAACACGAGCAGTACAATATATCCGCAATTGTCGGGCAATAAATAGGCCCAAGGTTTCCGTGAATGCGCAAGGCTTTGACCTGAAACTGAACCGCGCAATGAGTGCATGCTGTATTGATTCGTGCTCTGGCCCTCCATGCCCCCCAATCCGCACCCCCTTACTTTTGTAAACAAATCGCACACACGGGCGCCGTGCGCCATACGCCGTATGTTACCAGCTCACTGCGATGTGAAAACAACAACAGCCTGTGCTGACTCTTTGGGTCTGTTTTTTCAAAGAGCATTGCTTTAAAAACGTGTCCCAACTGTTGTCCAAAGCGCGAAATGTGTTTTGGTGCAAGAGTGCAGACGACTCGCGGTCTGGCTTGGCCATGACATTCTATGGCTTCGAAAGGATCGTCGATGGCAAAAGAAAAAAAAATATGGCTCCGGTATGTTTCACAATACATTACATATTCACATACAGGGTGTTCAGGCTAAATTTAGCCAAGGGTTAAAAGATCAAATATCAAACCAACCGGCTTGCGCATCATAGGCAATTTTTGTTTTGCAATTAATTAATCAGAAATTAAGATAATTTTTCTAAATGCATAAATATTGACTTTAGACAGCAGATGTGAATAGCAAAGTTGGAGAGCGCCTTCATGAAACCTCATTTTATTTATATGCGCTAAAGAAAGCCTCACCTATATCTTTTTTCCGAGCTCCAAAGAATGCCCGTGAAATGCAAAAAAAAAAACTAACCACGTGACTGGCGCATTAGCGCGCAACGATTGTGCTGCTCTCAATCCTGGCTTGAGTGAACAAATCAGCTGCTGGTATGGCGCCGCGACCCGATTGCTCCGGCAGGCCGATATGACGACGGTGGTTGCGACGCCCGAGCGCAATTTGCACCGTCGTACTAGCAGACTGGCTCGGGCAGGCGTTGCAACCACCGTCGACATATCGGCCTGTCGGAGCAATCGGGTCGTGGCGCCATACCCGCAGCCGATTTCGTTCACTCAAGCCAGGTTTGAGAGAGCACAATCGTGGCGCGCGAATGCGCTACTCACGTCATTTTTTTTTTTGTATTTCTCGGGCTTCCTTTGGTGCTCGGAAAATGATATACTTGAGGCTTTCGTTATCGCAAATAATGAAATGGGGGTTTCTGAAGGTGCTCTCCAACTTTGCTATTCACATCTGCTGTCTAAAGTCAATATTTAAGCATTTAGAAGAATTATCTTAATTGATAATTAACCAAGAGCAATACAAAAACATTCCTACATGCGCAAGCCGGCTGGCAGCTGTATGTAAGCGGCTTCGCTGGCCTACCTGAAATATCTTATTTTTTAACTCTTGGCTAAAGTTATCCTGGACACCCTGTATATTTCTTCCATCCGTTGAATTCGTTTGAGAAGTTACGTTAGGACTGCGACTACAAATCTTTCAGTGTGCATCGCGCGGATAAATGCCGAAATAAATCATATAAACAATATTTCCTCGTTGACCCTCCCAATTCTTCTTTAGTTACAGTGTTCCACCTGAAACAAGCAAAAAAAAATGCTGGCAGCTAGGCTATGTGACTTAAAAATTCACCAGCTCACGGTGGCTCGAATTGGACCTTATGCGGTTTGAGTAAACGCGACTCTCAGTCAATGCAGCCTGAGTAGCCCGACGAAGATCGAGCTTGACGCTTGTTTTGGCAGAGAACGCGCGTGCAGCCCTGCGGCTGAAGGCGATGAAAAATGTGGCAAAGGTCGCATTGCATGGCACGGTGACGTTGCCGCAACTCCGCGACGTGGTGAGTACACTTCCGCACTTAAACCATATGTCTGCGTAATGAAGTATTTGATGGAACACCGTCTTGCGAGGAGCGAAGATTGCTGAATTATCACATGTACGCCAGACAGCATTTGGGGAAAAGAAAACAAGATGTTTCGACGCCCGTACGGTTCCTTGAAAATTTGGGCAGTGTAAAGAGTCGATCACACTTGTCCAGAGCGCTCGAGCGGTGCCGTCCGGGGGAAGCAAGGCGACATTCTAAAGCAGGTATTCACTTTCTCTTGTCATGCTTACGCTCGAGAGAAGCCCAATAGACATGTGAACCGGACAGGCATCAGCGCCTTAACGCTAGCAAAGCAGTTGCGAAAAGATTTAACTTCATTTGCTCCGCAGCACTCCGCCCGAGCGCTCTAGACAAGAGTGATCGACTCTGTACGTTCAATATTTCTGAAACGCGTGCCGTCTGCGGAGTTTGTTTAGCTTGTCGTCCTCTAGTCTTTGTTCGATATAAGGTTCGAGGGCTGACTGGACGTGTAAACACGTGCAGCGAGTAATAAATATACAGTCGAGCTCACTTATAACGGCCGCTTCTAACGAACGTTCGCTTATTGCGAATGGGGTTGATGCCGCCCTCAAGACAAGTATTAGGCCAATAGCACTGCGTCTCAGACACAACGAACAACCAAGGCCGCACAACTCGGTTAGAGCGGACAAGGATGATGCGCACACTCCCACCCCGCGGTCGAGAAACGTGCCTCCCGCTTCCCGCAGAGCGTGGAGATTGGCCACCAAGAAAAAGCTATAAAAAGAGCGGAGGCGTATTCAATATTGACGAAGCTATTCACTATTTTCTAAATACTGCCTCAAAAACGCACGCCTGCCTTGAAGAGCAGTACCTTCGCCGGAGGAAAGCGCAGCAATCTTCGTGTTACCGACCCACGCCCGAGCATCGACAGGAGCGAACGGCGGCTGCGCTTTATCGTCGGCAGGTCTCGCAGATATTGGTCTGTTCAGAGGTATATACGTTTTGCACGCTACCGGCGCAACACAAATGCCTGCTCCTTCTGGTAGAATTTTCTTGCCACCATTGTCCTCTTTTCCGCCAGAATAGGGGCATGCTTGTTGAGGCGGCTAGTAACGTTCAGGAAGCCCCCTAATGTTTCCTTTATTAACTAAAAAAAGCAGCAAATATTGCTCAGTTGACCCCAGCTATTGATATGGAATATTTGCGTACTTATCTGAGCGGAGGCGCCCATTAGACCACCCGGTTTTCATGATTTTGTTCTTCTCTGTATTTTTTTGCGCTACGGACGGACGAGGTATGCCCGTAGCAAGGAAGCATCCTTTCATAAATATGTTAATTTCCTTCCACCAGTCATTATCACCAATGAAGCATCACCGCCTCAGTAACGCGCTGTTTTAAAAGTCGGTATGTACGCGCGAACATATTGCGTTTCTTTTCCCTTACGAGAGATGGCGCCACGACACAAACTGAGAGAGAATGAGTACACGCTTAACGGCCATCTGCAACAGAGCCCAGGATTGAGCTTCGCTATAAACGGAGTATGCGCAGTATGTAAAACAAAATATCGGGCATCGTGATATTCAGATTTCTAGTACCAAAAATCTTGCGTAGTTAGAATGAACGGATTGATAATCAGCTTGCTGTCTAGAAAGCATGTAGCTCCGCCTGAACATAAAACGTATGTTAAGCATGAGATACTTTTACCTCACTTTCTCGGCAAATTAAAGCGAGCATTTTAAGGAAATAGCGGTGAACCTGAAGCAAATATAAGGAAGAATTTATGCAAAATATACCGAAACTTTCCGTCAGAATAATACCTAGCAGAGAAAACTTCAGCCCCAAGCGGAATTAGAACCATCGGCGTAGCAAACAGAGCACACACACACACGCACGCACGCACACGCACACACGCACACGCACGCACGCACGCACGCACACGCACACACGCGCACACACACACACACACACACACACACACACACACACAAGCGCGCGCGGTTCTGCACTCTCGCTTCACGGTAGAAACGGGTGTGCACTGACATCGCTCGCCCACTGTTGCTGCGAAAGTTGGAAGTACAAAGACACATGTCCCTATCTACAAGACACCTAAGAATTTGTAGTGGGTCACGGATGGAATGGCTTGACCCTCAATTGTGCCAGGGTACCACGCAATCACCTTTCGTGTAAAAGCTAGCATGACGCCTTTAGTTGGCGATAGCTGAAGTCCCTGACGACGCAAGTACGCAGAAACATGGACACTGAACGTTACAATCTCGCTTGCACTTTGGGATGCGTGACACTTGATGCCCATATGCAGATATTGTCTGCGTACGCGGATACCGAAACTGTGTTTGGCAGTTGTTTGAGTAGGTCGATTAGAACGCGACGAAATAATGTTGGACTTAGCGCTACTCCCTGAGGTACACTGCGCATGAGAAGATGATCTGTCGTGTCACCTTGATCAGTCACCATGTAGACTGCCCGGTTTCTAAGGTAACTTGCAATCGATTGATTTAGACGTCCGCCAATTCAGCATTTCTCGAGGCCGTCTACAGACCTGTAGCTCTCACAAGTTGCATTGGCAAAACAATGGAACGCATGATATTAACATGTCTCGAAAGGTTTCTGGGAAAATGCAACTTACTTCCAGGCGCAATGACATGATTTTGCAAAGGCCGCTAGGCTATCGAAAGTTTAATTGATCTGGTGTCGACGGTAGAACACGAGAAATGTCGCCACAGGCTGACTGCTGCTCTCTTCCTTGATATCAAGGGCACATTCTACATTGTTCAGCACGATGCAAACTTTAACGACTTCAAACTTTAAGCTTTCAGTGTGAGCCCTCTGTCCATTTGTCATAGTGGACGAAGGGCACGTGTAAAACTAATTTCGGTGCCGCTCTTTCTTTCCTTTTTTTTCTCTATGTTCACCTCCCCACGTGTAGGGTAGCCTACCGGGTATCGCGTGGTTAACCTCCCTGCCTTTCCGTCCCTCTGTTTCTCTCTCTCTTTCTCTCTGTTGGCGAGCTGAGTGTTACAACTGGAAGCCTTCCATGCTGCACGTTTGATGTCGTTGCCTTCATCATCTAGGCCGTATTCTCCCCTCACCTACAGCCAGGTCCTAACATCAAAGCGGTGCAACCTTTCTCCTTCTCCTTCATTCTTCTCTACAGTACCCCATACTCCTTTCACGTCCACCACAGCTAGCGTAAGGAACAAAGTGTACGATTACGTTGACACTCATCATAATCTCTCATCAGTTCGTTCGGCGCATGGTATATTATACGAATGCAGCGAGAGACGTTGAACTCGCTGGGCTGTTCCCTGTATAAGCAACTTGCGTTACCAGCGCCAGCAACGTGTCGAAGAAGAAGAGGTGGCGCCAGCTACTTGAGGAGAAGAAGAAGAAGAAGAAGAACCGCAACAGGTAGCGGCACCAGCGCTTTGCATGTGTTACGCGTGCTGGCCGCCACCTCCTCTTCTTCGGCACTTTCCCGGTAATGAACACGTGGGTCGCTGCACGCTAAAAAGAAAGTAAGCCGAGCGCAATGTCAGGCTAAGAAATGTAGCTCATGACGGATGATCCTCAAGACTCGAAGGGCGGCTGGAATACCATCTGTGAGCCGCCTTAGGATGCGCTACGCGTTTCTTGCACTGCATTTCATGCTTACATCTGCTTTCGACGACGAGATAGGCGGTAATTTTTTTGTTGAGTTAAATGAAGCGACTTTCATTTCATTTTGGATAGAAAACAGCGCGAACGGACGAAAGACACTAAGAGAACAAGGGAACACACAAAGGAGCGCTGTTATATTTATAACTAATTTAAAGCTATTAATATATAAAGCTGTTAAAGCTGCATGCTATAGTGGTACATAAAGCGGTTATGTCACGTTACCTAATAGCACCAGCGTGCATGTCCAGAGTACAATCTTAGGACCTCATCATAGGTACGTGGCTAAAAACCCCTAAACCCCGATAGCAGCACAGCCGCTGCAAAAAAAAAAAAAATAAACGCGAAAAAACACGAGAAAAACCAAGAACGCCTAAACAAATCACGTGTTGTCCGTTAACTCCCTTGTTGTCTTATCGCTGTGACGAAAAGAAATGAGCGCGTGTGCGACTAAACGTCGGCACTCTTTCTTGTATTCCTTCCCGCAATCCTGGCAGTGATCCGTTAAATGGGAATAGGATGAATCCGAAAGTGATGGAAGATGTTCCCTAAGCCGAATATTAATACAGCAGCCGGTCTGATAAATTTCAATGCAAGAAAGAGGAAGCTCACACACCACTGAGCAAACACATTCTAGGCATCTTGATCCATGCGATACTGGACAATGGCAGTCGGTGTTTCTTGCTACGTTGTCACGCCGGTTCCTTATCATGCGGCAAAGCCACCCACCCCCACTTGTGTGGTGCAGAAACCACTGTGTTCACGTTAAACCCTCAGCCAACCATTTTAAGATTATGAGCTGCTCAGTGTACTTACTAAATTACTGCATCTTTCCTATATTTTCTGTCTAACCTGGCTTTTGAGAAATCTTCCCGTGTTTACGAAGTATTAATCTAGCTGCGGCAAAGCTACAAAAGCAGCAAAAGCGTAATAAAAAGAGATCGCACTCAAGCGCTCTTATCACTTTCCACATATGGATGAACGAGATTGGCACCGACAAGGTAGGTAATGGCGTATTCTCATTCCTTTAATTTCAACCATGGTCGCAGGTTCAATCCCGGCCAAGCCGACCGCATATCGCTGAAGGCGGAATGCAAGCATGTGGTGCGATGTCGTAGATGTATTACATATCTTGCGCAGGCGCCACTGCAACTGCCAAGTTGGCGAATCAGGAAGAGGAGGGAGGAGGAACGGCCGAATAAACGAAATAATGAACGAAAGAATGAAGGAACGAACAAACTAACGAAAGAAAGTAGAAATAAACGAACGAACGGAAGAATGAACCAAGAAACAAAAAAAGAACGAACCCACACTGCACATTCCAGCGAATGGAATTCCGTAGCTTCACTATTAATTTCATTTTATTTATCACATACTGCAGACCAAATACGGTCCAAGCAGGAGAGGCACAGTACAAAACAATAGAGTAAAAAACCGCGACCTTGAAAGAAAAAATACATACATGACGACGAAACAAGTACTAAAGAAGGACGACCAACACTTATACAACGCTAAATAGGCACAGGATAATAGAAGCAATACGCACTAGGACCGCACCCCGCCAGCGGTCACAAGATACTGAAAGCTACTTGCGTCTAGAAGTGGCGACAAAAAGCGACGCCTCGATGTCAAAGCAATACTTCCCTCTTGGCCTTACTATTGAATAAATAAATAAATAAATAAATAAATAAATAAATAAATAAATAAATAAATAAATAAATAAATAGCTCTCGCTTCGCGCTTTTTCGTCTGTTCGCGAGATCGCTGGAGGGTTCCTGCACTTCCCTCACCATTCCTTCGCCGTCGCTGTGGCTCAGTGGTTATGGTGCTCGGCTGCTGATACGAAGGACAGGGGTTCGACCACGGCTGCGACGGTCGAACATCGATGGAGGCGAAATTCTAGAGGCCCGTGTCCGGTGCGATGCAGTGCACGTTAAAGAACGCCGCGTGGTCGAAATTTCCGCAGTCCTTCACTATGGCGTCCCTCGTAGCATGAGTCGCTTTGGTACGTTAAACACTCGTAAATAATAAACCACCAACATTCTTGTTTCAGTCGCAACAACAAACAACAAGAAACAAGCGCAATACATTAGCATCCAGTTTCTATGGCTACGGTATATGTATAGTTTCTAATGCGATAGCATTGTAGGAGGGCCATGAATGCCTTCCCAATGTATAAAAGCAACTGTGTCACTTATCTCGGTGGACACCTCAACCTCGCCGTAAAGGAAGGGATAGAGGAGAGAGTGAAAGAAGAAAGGAAGAGCTGCCATAGCGTAAATCTCCGGAATAATTTCGACCACCTGGGGATCTTTAACGTGCACCGACATCGCAGAGCACACGAGCGCATTTTGCGTTTCGCCTCCATCGAAACGGAGCCACCGCGGTCGGGTTCGAAGCTGGGTATTCCGGCTCAGTAGACGAGCGCCATATACACTTAGTCACCGCGGAGGGTAGAGTGGACCTGCCAGGTGGTGTTTTGGGGATTTGCTGCCTCCAACGTCCACCTGTCAACTTTCCCCCTCTCCCAATTTCCACTTGTAGGCGTACGGAGGGAGGCGCTGGACGAACAATGACCCAGCAAAAATGAAAATGATTAAACAGGGAAGTGACTCGCACAAAATCGGGCCCACGTACAAAACAGACAGCCTCCCGAAGAACTACACGTTGAAGAATGAGGATTGTTGGAGCTATTCCTTCCCGCATTGTTCGAGAAGAGCAACCTGGGTCTCACAAGCCCCATCGGCGGCCGCGTTTGAAACAGCCACCTGCCAGTGCAGGGGGGCATCACTTTAGCTCTCAGCCATTGCGCCGGCAGTAGTATGAGAACTCACAGCGATCTAACAATATGACACATTTTGCGTAGTTGCGCGGTTGGAATTTTAATTAAAATAGAATCAGAATTGGAATACCTTGGGTAGGCTCGCCGGAGCTTAACAAGTCGGTGGAAGAAGCAAAAGACGAATTGAAAGCTTAGATCTCCCATTGAACAACTAACGGAACAGGCTGCGGCTTATGCTGCACAGCTACAAGACCCCAATTGCAAAGAAACCTGCAACTCTGCAGCGCGTCAGATGAGCTCGAAGGGGACTTGGAGCCTCTTTCGCAGCCTCATCGACCCCGGTGAAACAAAAGGGAGGACGAAAAAACAGCTCCGGTGGGCTCTGCACGGAACCAAGGTACGATGGCGCAACTTGCGGACACTTTGTGCGACAGGTATCTCTGCCGCACAGAAGACCCGGTTGGGCCCGAGAACGCGTACTCCAGCAAGCCAAATGAAGATTTAGACACCCCTTTTGCGTTGCATGACCTAAAGACAGCCCTGGCTAAAATGCACCGAGGTACGGCGCCAGGTCGGGATCGCATAACAGTGAAACTGTTGGCGAACCTGAGACCCATCTCTCTGACGTCGTGTGTGGGAAATGTCATAGAGACGATGGTACGGGATCACCTCTCTTCATATATGAAGGGTAAGGGCCTCTTTGCAGAAACAGTGCTCGTGTTCCACCCACACACGTCTTCACAGCATGTCCTCCTCCACCTACACAGGGACATAGTACGACCCACAGCCATGCAAGAAAATGACGAGGCCATCCTCGCCCTCTATCTTAAGGGGGCTTTTGACAATGTTAAACATGGTAGCGTACTGTATAACCTGAACACCTCCGACTGTGGGGCGAAAGTCTTCGCTTATGTCAGATACTTTCTCTACACGCGTAAGGCAATCCCCAGGATCGAGGACGAGGAATACGGCCCGTATACTATGGGTACATGGGGTACACCACAGGGGGCGGTTGTATAGCCGCTCCTTTTCAACATCGCCTTGATGCATCTCCCCGGCCCACTGGCTCAGGTAGAGGCCATAAAATACGCGCTCTACGCAGACGATGTTACAATCTAGACCCCTGAGGGCAGCTTTGGGGAGATGGAAAACTGCCTTCAGCGGGCCGTCTCCATAGCCGATGCGTATGCTACCGACTGTCGTTGACCGACTGTGTGTGGGCCAGACTCCCGTTAGCGAAACTTAAACGCATAGGCGAACCGGTAGGACGCATGATCATCCGCATTTCCCACATGTGGGGTGGTCTGCGGGCCAGGGACGCGCTATGACTCACCCATGCCTTCGTGACCAGCCGGGTCCTCTACGCCGTGCCGTACCTTCGCACCACCATACAGGTAGACGAGCGCATTGACGCCATCATGAGGAAGGCGACAAAGCGAGCACTGGACTTCCCGGTGGCCACCTCCAACGCTAAACTGAAGGCGTTAGGGGTGCTAAAATACTATCAGGAATTTCGGGATGCCCACCTCGTGAGCCAATGTGTGCGGCATTTGCAGACGGGTCCTGGGCGAAGCCTGCTAGACCGCTTATACATACAACACACATGCATAGCGGAAGGGACGGATAACATCCCGGTGCTGTGGCACCGTATGCTTTGGGTCACTCCGCTGCCGCGTACCAAGGACACGGCTTCACATGAAGGCAGATGAAAAGCGCGGACTCGAACGCTTGGCAGGTAATATGGATCTAAAAAGGGCGTCTGCTACGGGGACGTCACAGGGTCGTCACCTTCGGGATTCTACACAATCGCCGTAGTCCACTGGGGAATGAATGTTGATGGGCTGTCCTTTCGAGCCCCAAATTCAACGCGAGCGGAGGAAGTTGCCATATAGCTCTCGCTGCCGCGGATTCAAAATCGAGAGCGGTTATCACTCTCTCATCAGGCCTGTGAATACTATCTGGCAGGGGGAATATCACCTCTTGCGTCCCAAACTCTAAGACTGGCTGCTGCCGATTCAACTCACAGGCAGATAATCAGAGCTTATGGCCAACAGGGTCTACGAGGCAATGAGGCCGCTGATGCGGCCGCTCGAGTGCCTGCACACTGGGCTCCTCATCCTAGCTCTCCTGGCTCAGAATCTGATAAACCCCTTCTGCGGTGCCGCGAAATTTTAGTCCATTACTGCGACCGCCAGCGCCTCTACCCGGCCCCTGCCGATGGCTGAGTAAGGCGGAGGAGAGAACTATGCGGTGCCTGCAGACAGGAACTCTTCTCCGTCCTGCCGTTGTCAAACACTGATCCGAACATAGATGGGCGTTGCCCGCACTGCGGAGAGATCTGCGCTATCTTTCACATGACGTGGTCATATACTCAGAATCCTCGCTTTTCCCCTTCCCTACGCCTACCCGAGAGGCATCGGAAACTGCCCTCCTCAACTGCTCCACACTGGAGTCTCAAAGGGCTCTGGTAAAGCAGGCGCGGGACGGAGCCTCGTCGTGCGGAGGCCAAACTGAGGATACCGACAATGCAGCGTAGTTTTCTGATTCCACAACACCCTATTTGAACATTAAAAGAGTTTTTCATCACCAGCACCACCAACGTTGCTTCGAAGCTCCGATCTGTCCGTCAGATATTTGGCGCGCCCGCTGCACACGTAGTTTCCGGCGCAAAGACGGGTCGTTCGACTTCCAGAACGAGACCAAGCACGGTGTTCTGGTAACCTGCCCACTCATTCGGCTTGTTCTTCGCCAGTGTAGTTTAGCGAAGATGGAGGCGATGCTGGACAAATAATTATTGATTTCTGAAGTGGAAAAGCGGCCGTCGCTATGACTGGCGAGCCATAATATGCGATACGAGGATGCGAGCACAGAGTGAACGAGTGTCGATGGCGCTGCGGGTTGTGCAAGTGCTGAGATACATGATCACGGTGAAAAGGCGTGCTTAATTTATTGCGTACCAAATACATTCCACACGTTTTCACACCACTTTATTACGCTTATTACTGCCGCTCACCACTCTATGCAGTCGAACTGCTTCTAGCAAATCACCGTAGCGCGTGATTCTAAGCGTGCCCAGACGTGAGCCCGTTCCCGGAGAGTGGATATGTGTACCCCTCTTGACGCCCGACGCGGCACGGCGTTCAACGCGCTAGCGCGTGGGACGACGCCTCGGAAGTGCGAATGGAGTCGGGCCTTTGGTTGTGCTGTGGTGGATTGAGTTTTACGGCACATAGGCAACTAGGGCCATCATGCGCCACGCGTGTCATACCGCAGTGTGACATGTGTAACGTTAACCTAACGCCATAGACTCAACTGGCGACGTTGGGTTCGATTGTTTGGGGCAGCTTAGAATTACGTATATGTGATCGAGCGTTATTCTCGTGTTCGCTTTCTTTTTAATCTTAGCGTATAAATGAACAGGGCAGAAAGCGGATTAATTTGAAGGTGACCCCGACTGAGTGGCGCCTGAAAAGTGCCAGGTGTGACACATCACCATACAAGTGTGGACATTAGTAAACAGAGCATGCTATTCCGCTCTAAGTGCAATCATGCCTTCGATGTCGAAAATGAAGGAGCATCGCTACACCATTCGCGAATGCTCTCTTACTCATCCGATAGTCTTCCATATCACCCTTTCGGTTCATTTCGTGGCGGTCGTAAACGTAGACGCAGTTCCTTTTTTTTTCTTTTTCGTGCTAGTACAGAGTGGTCAGATCTCGCCACCGAAAGCTGACAGACTTGGATTTGTCTTCTTACACTACACTAGTGTAGTTCAGTTTTACACACGCTCCTGGCCTGCAGGTGCGACATCTGCCAGGCGACGCTCACGCAGAAGGCTCACCTGGTCGGACACACGAGAACGCACACCGGCGAGAGGCCATTCCAGGGCCCTGCCTGTCCCAAGGCGTTCGCAACCAGCAGCGCCCTCAACCAGCACCGCTACGTCACCCACCGAAACACCGAAAATGACAATAACTGACTATGCGCGCCCTCTTCTTTGCTGTAGGGCTTTCTTTCTTGTTTTGCCTTTTTTGCTATTTCGTGTTCTGCTTCTTTTCCTTTCCAAAATGTTTGCTTTGTGTGTGTATCTTCTTGCTTTTTTATGCTTGTTTTTGTTTTTATCTCCAAAATGCTTGTTGTGTGTTTTGTATAAGAACTCTTTTTGAACATGCCCTGAATGCTTTGCTTATCCCTCTCGCTCCTGAGATGGCAAGTGGCAGCCGTCAAACCCACAGCCTTGTGTCGGCCTAATGTCCGTCTTAACCTTTGGTCATCCTCAGCCTCCTGTATTAGGAAGTCGGCGTCTGCTGAGAGTTCAAGAAAGGTCGACTCCACTTCAAGCTCGTGAGCGACGCTTGTAATAATGCTAGTAAAAGTGCTGCGAGGCAAAGAAAAGTAACATGGACTTCGCAATGGAGTGATTCTGTTCCAACCACATGAGGAGAGCACCATTAAGTGGCCGCCGGAGAGATGGAAACCCAATTTATGCGCCAACTCCTGCGTTATGGTGCTTGTGGTATATGTCCAACAGAGTACAGAGGCAGCGGAGGAGGGTGCTATAAAATTGAGTATTTCGGAGAGTAGATGTAAGTGCAAAATGAATTTGAAGAAATACTTGGTGCAATCTGGGACGGCTCATAGATGGTGGGCGCCAAACGGTAGTCTTCAGGATCGAGCCTCCGTCACGCGCAACTCGCAGCCCCGTCAAAATGAAACGAGTGCCGTTACTTTGGCGCCAAGATGTTACTGCTGGTGCGCTGCCAACCAGTGGCGATATATCGAGGGCCGCACATTTCGGAGGGCCGCACATTTCGGAGCCGCACTAGACTTTCGTAGCCTCCGTCAGAAACATTTCGCAGCTGCACAATACACACTGCTACGGCCCCTCTCCCGCTTTTGTAGCGAGAGCTACATTACGCTAGCATTTCGAGGCTTCAACGTGACGGCGCCGTGACTGGTCACGAGGTCAGTCACATGGTGCGGAGCTGCTGCCGGCGGCGCGGCGCGCCGGCGAGACCGGGTGGGAGAACGGAGACAGTGAATCCACGTCCAGGGACGAAGATGAAGAAAGAACGCCCAGCGAAATGGGGCGGCGTAAGACTGACTTTGCAGTTCGACTGAGCGATTCTACTCGGCCAGCTGCGGCTATCGCTTCACTCCAGGCTTAACCAGAGCTAAACCACAGCCATTTCCAGTGTGCGTAGCGACTCGCGGGGACAACGCGCACGACGTGCCGATGAAGAGGTGGTAGCAGCATGCTGTGCAGAGAACGTTGAGTACTTGTGAATATAGCCTCGGCCGGACATTGCCGCCGCCGATCAGCCGGCAGCCACTCCGGCGCAACTACAATAATGTGGTCGCGGTCGTTCAGTAAAGCGCGATTGCGGCCCGTAGCGCGTGTTGATGCCACCTCCTCTTCTTCGGCATGTCGCTGTAGTTGGTCACGCAGGTCGATACAGGGGCTTAAGTGCCGCCGCGTTCACCCGCTTTTGTTTTTATTTCGCGACAGCGTTCAACGTCACTCGCTGCACTCGTAAGGTCCCTTTCGCTCTTTGAAGTGCCACAGCGCTCGCACGCTCTTCCACGACCCCCAACGCAGGGTGGTGAGAGTGCTCGGCTCCAGATGCCGAGAACCCGGGATCAGGCCACGACGGTAACGTTTTTACGGAGAATAAATGCAAAACGCCATTAGGATGTGCGATACCAGCGATACAAGAGTGAGTTGACGGGCTAGTTTTTTCTGCATGGTGATTATGAATATGGTGGAAGGGACAGAAACAGACAGCGCTTGTGTGTGTCTTTTACGGTTCGGTCCCTTGTCTTTGCCTTGGGTTGTATATTCACCATGTGGGACCAACTGGCCCGTCAAATCGCTCTTGCCTTTGTATCTCGCTGATTTAGCCCCTGGGTAATGTTTGTCGCGCAGCCTATTCATGACGTACAAGAAGTTGGATATGCCCACAGGAACGAGCGTAGCCTTGCCGCGGACACGAAAAAAGGTCTATGCGCGCTCCTGACGCGTTTACAAGCGTATGGTCGTATCGAGAATGGCGACGGAAGATCGTTTATTTGTTCTTTACTACGGTCGCAACTCGATCTAACGAAACTCGATTTTCCGAAGTCCCCGATCTCACGAACAAACCGATATAGAGAAGGAAACGAGCACTAAACGCGATGTAATGAAGTTTTTCCGGTAATAAATGAGCAAAAAAAGGTGACTTTCTTACCTATTTTGTCCTAGATATATCGCAGCTTGTTGGCAGCGTATCAGCAGTAACATCTTGGCGCCAAAGTAACGGCACTCGCTTCATTTTGACGGGGCTGCAAGTTGCGCGAAACAAAGGACTGGGCGGTCGCCGGCGTTTTCCACCTTGGGTTCGAATTCTTTTCACCAGATGGCGATTTCACTCACAAGAGATACAGGCGGCTGTCGCGGACTTTTCGAAAGCACGCGCAGGCGCGGATGTCGGCAAATACGATGCCGCGTTATGACTTCAGATTTCAAAGGGCGGAAAAACGCCTTGTTCGTTTTTACGAATTTCTGGAGTTAACAGAATACTTTGTGGACGCTCTCCGCTTCATTAAACCGAGTTTTAACAGTATTATCTATACGCACAACGGCAACGTCTCTTCTCGTCCGGCAATGTCTTTCTATCCGCCATCTCACCCAACCTAGCACCGTTTACGCAACGAGAGCAAAACCTAAAACGCTGAAGAAATTCGGTTCCTTCTCTGCTCTCGACTGGGCTGATCTGTGCTTTGAGCACCTCCATCACAACCCCCAAGTGTAAATAATTTTAAGGATGCAAGCCTCGCTGGCACCTGCATCGTTCTTGGGGCAATACTCTTGGCTTTACTGGAAAACGTACGAGTCGAAACGAAGGACCGGATGTGTGAGAGAGAGAGAGGGGGGGGGGGGGCGCTGTTTAGCAGCGTCGCTGTTCCATCCGCCGCGGTGGCTCAGAAGTTATGGTGCTCGGCTGCTAACCCGAAAGACATGGGTTCGATTCCGGCCGGGGCGGTCGCATTTCGATGGAGGCGAAATGCTAAAGACCGATGTGTTGTGAGATGCCAGTGGAAGTTGAAGAACCCGAGGTGGGCGAAATTAACCAGAGCCCTCCTCTACGACGTTAAGCATAGCCTGAGTTGCTTTGGGACGTTAAACCCCATAAACCTAAACCAAACCAAACCACCATCCTGATGGCTATCTGCCCATGCCAAGGGAGAGAGGGAGAGAGCAGAAACGTTATCGCAATAGATTTTGGCCTTCAAGGGTGGGCCTCTTAATTTAATAGCCCAGCATTTGGTGCCATCTCTCGCACATGACGCACCAGCAGAAACTGGTGGCCGGGCAAGGAGAGGGGCAACCGGTGTTCTTACGAGGACCCTGTGCGCATTCGGATGGGCGGATTCTCGAAGCGCAGAGATATGAACAGCTTGCTACCGGTCGGCAGGAAGCGCCTTTTAACAGTGCTAGCTGCCTTACGCTGTACAGTGTTTTCTGTTTCGCGCAGTCTCTGGCGTCGGTGTCCGTGCGCAAGCACAGCACAGGCTCGTCCGCGATCACGTCACCACCTAGTGCACGCATCCGCGCCTCGTGCTGTCTTCGCTCTCGTCGGGGCGGGGGGTGGTGGGGGGGGGGGGGGGGGGGCAACATGGTACTGGCAAACGCCTCGAAGCGCCTCTCAGGAAAACAGTCTGAACTTCGTCGTCGATCACACTTTGCTATATCGTCGTCGCTGCCGACAACAACGACGACGTCATGAGGCACACTTCAGCACGTCGACGACTCATCAGGCGACTGTACTCTCGAAACCTGTCCAACGCAGTCGACATCACTGAAGGCGGAAATTCGTGGCCATGATGACCCAGTGGTTACAGCGTTCGGATGCTGAGCAGGCGGAAGCGGGATCCAATCCCAGCCACGGTTCCATGGTGGTGAAACGCAAAAGACGCCCGTGTGCACGTTGAAAATCCTCACGTGATCGGAATCGATTCGGAGACCTGCAATTCCGGACAAACACATTTTTTTTTTCAACGGGAAGTTGTTTACCAACGCAATTTTCTTGTCACATCGTAAGACTGCACCACTGCTCGAATCAAACTCAACGCCATACTCGTTTCGAAAACAGGAACATTGGGTGTTACAGTTGGCATTTCTGACACCACGTGCAGAAAAGAGTTTCACCCGACCTTCTCTCACCATGCCTCGTCGAAATAAGGCGTGACTTCTTTCCTCCAATCAGACTCTGTGCCTGTCACGTGAAGTCCGCGGAAGCAAGATCCTTCCGACGATTGTAGAGAGCTTATATAAGGGGCTCCTAAATGTACCTTTAAGGAATTCATTCTCTTCTCTTGCGCAAGTTTCGCACTAGAAATCGTCTCGTCCTTGCTCGGTCGCCATGGTCTACCGGATTCCAGAAGTGTTGCTTGTTGGGCGAGTTGGTGATCCATGAAAATAGAGCAGCGCGTAACAAAACAGGACACAAAGGAGAGACACGGAACGACACGAGCGCTAACTATCAACTGTTTATTTCTTGCTGTCGCTACGTATAAATACATGAGCCACAACTCGAAACGAAAAAAAAAGGCAAAAAAGATAAATCAATAAATCAATAAATAAATAAATAAATAAATAAATAAATAAATAAATAAATAAATAAATAAATGTGCCTGCGCTCATCCCGGGACGGCCTGTTTATTCAATGCGGCCTTCTTCAATCAGAGCGTGTTTGAGGGTTCCACTTAACACCGCGACGCTGCAGCGGACAATCGCGCGACAATTTTTAAATCTCGCAAGGTTTATTTTAAGTCTTAAAAAAGAAACAACGCTAGAGTTGAACCGAGACAATTGAAATGGGCATTTCTCAATGTTCTCTACAGCTTTCAAAAATAAAAAAAAATCCGCCGAAGTTAACGCTGCAAAACTTTGCAAATTTGTCTTTGTTAAACAAGTGACAAATCAGGCGCGTAAAAATGTGCTGACCCGGTCAGGACGACTGCCTATAACCCTGCACTATTCAGACATGCATTCAGCGCGTTGTCGTCTTAAATCTTGGCGCAAGTTAGTTGACACAACCTATATATTCGAATTTTTACCTTATTTTTTAGTGTCGAGCTCCTGCTAGAAAGCACGGAGAAGCCGCTCGAAACAGTATTTTCGCCTGCTACAAAGCCTGCTCCAAAATGTGCTTGGCCATTCCCACCTCTCTGGGCGTCAACGTCAGCGCTTTTTGTCAAACTTTGGGCAGAAGTTTAAAAAAAACGCATTTTCTTTCGTCGGACCTTTCCATGACTCACGAGACGTGTGGTTTTTGAATCATGCGGCGAGAGCGTGCGGAAGACCTCAGTTCCATCCAGTTCTTCAAGCCGGTGCCGCTCGCAGTCAAATACGCGTCGGACACGGCGGCTGTATTCGGCCGCTTCGTGAAGACGCGCGTATAGAAGAAGCCCTGCATTTGGACAGAGGCGCCCGATTCATCTGAGAATAGCACTCGTCGCACATATGAACCATCGCCGAAAGCAGTTTCAGCGACAACATGAGTAGAAAGAGATTCAGTTACTTGCGGGCCCTGCGCCACAGAGCGCGGTGCCATCAAGAAAACTTCCTAGGGGGCTTTTGATGGTAGGTGGGATAGCAGATGTGTTCTGTGACTGAAAGAAGGGGTCTTCACTTAATCACAAGTGCGCCTGAATGCCTGATGCAGAGAAGCAAACTAACAGTAACCAGCCTATCACGATTCAACGTGCACCAGGCGAATAGCGCGGGAGGTAACGGTGGCGGCCACTCTGCTGCTTGCGCGCTAAAATATTCTGCAGTACTGCTGAACAGATGGTGTTCCACACGGAAGCCATGCACTTTGGCGTTGGGTGCCCGCATTCTCTCTGACAGCGTGCACAGTAGTTGTCTCGAAAATTCTTGCGGGGCCCTACGTTCCCAAGCAGCAATATCTTGGTTCGGACGAGTTGTTCCATAACCGACGTGTTTTAAAAGCGGCTCATCACAGAAGCCTCATAAAGGCGACAGGGCGGGCGCTCTTTCAGAAAATTTAATTTGGTGCCTATCGGGCGGTAACGTGTATCACTGTCAGCCTCTTCGTTCATTCTGGCACCGCCACGCGCGGAAACTCGAGGCGCTCCTCGGGCCGTCTATATGCGGGACGAGTAAAAAGCGGCGTGCCTGCGTGACTGAAGGCCCGCGCAGAGGCGTGCGGCGCGTGGCCCGAGCGGCCGAGTGCGCGTGGGCCGAGAAGCCCCGCGCGGCACCCTGGGCAGGCGCCGCCGCGTGGCTTCCATGCGCCGTGTGGTGAGTTTGGCGATGGTGACGGTTAACCGAAGAGAGTAAAGAAAAAGGGAAGACACACAGTCGAGCCCACTTCGAACAGACTTAAACGGTCATGCGGATTGCGTTCTTTGTATGCACCCCGAGTTCGTCGGCTCGGGGTGTATACAAACAAACAGCCAAAAACATACACCAGCTAAAAACATACATCCAAAAATTCAAATGCAGACAAGAGTTCATGGCGTTTGTCTCTTTAAAAGTGCGTTATGGGTGTCAAAGTAGAGCCTAACGCGGCGCTTACAAAACCTCCAGCACACTCATGTGCTCCAAGCCGTGAATTCTGCGCCAAATATGTGCTTTAGGGAGCCGACATAACTAAACGCAGCTGAATCGTTCATAGCAGCCGATCGGCATCTGCCTGCTCGGCATCGCCTTCATCATATTCCTGGCAGCGGGGGAGATCTCGTGCTTCGCCTTCGTGGCTCTGTAATGTCGGTGTCATCATCCGCGCGCGCATATTCGACACCTCACACGGGTCCCTTAGCTATCGCCATCTTGACCTTTCCTTTTAATGGACCACATATGTACGTACGTACTACGTTCACCGATGTCCCTGATGATGCCCATCGCGCTTTTCTGCCCACGCAGTTTACCGCAGTCCAGAGATCGTTTTCTCCCTTACGGAGTCTGCGTCAACCTCGGGTGCTCCTTTCCATACTGGTTATCACGAAGAAAGCCGGGATGCTTTACACAGAAAAACTAGCGCCAAAACCATGCGAACCACAAGACAAGAACGGAGACGAGACACAAGCGCTAACTCACAACGGAATTTTATTGAAGCCAGGATGCAGCTTATATAGGGTGAAGCTTCAATGGGAGAGAAGGGTGACAAGGAGGATAAGGTGAACAAAGGCAACATCGTTTCGCAGAAACAGGCAGGCAGACAAAAATCACACCAGAAAAATAACAGTTACATGATAACTGAATCTAAAAATTTAAACTCGGAGGCAAAACGAGATAAAGAAGGACTACTGACACACCTACAGACAAATTTCTTTATGTGGAAAGCCTCCGGACTAACACGTGCAGTCTTATCTGTGCTCTTGCCAAGAATCTTCGTCTCATTCAACCGTGCATCGCACCCGTCGCAGCTCATTACGTGCGCAACCAAATGTGCGTACTTATCTTTCAATACTGATAAATTTCGGGCATGGTCCCCAAACGCCAGTCTAATCGACGTTAAACTTCCCACATGTTAAGGGGATAGCGTAGACCACTCCTACGGAACACTTCGTGAACAGAGTATCGTGCTTTATCTGGCAACCCCGCTTCCTTGAGTTGTTGATTCGGGGGCACAACTTTTACAGCTTGTTAGGAGCCGAAAAAACGACACTCATGCCATACCTGTTGGCCACTTTCTTCAAGTTGTGCGAGGTATTGTGTACCTAAGGCACAACTAGCGGCTTATGTGTCCTGAAACGATCTTATCCGGTATTTCTTCGTGTTCCGTGTTTAAGTTTTTGAAGGAGGGTCTCGGAAACCGCAACAAACACAGCAGGGGAACCCAGCCACCGAAAGTCGGCTCAGATGATTCTGAAAGCTATGTTGCAACTGATGCGGGCACGATTTCTTGAGAGAAGACTGCAGGCAATGCGACGCTATTGCTCTTTTTGCTTGGAGTGCATAGAATCGCAAGCCAAAATATCTTTTTTTTTTGCACGCGGGTAATGGCCCCCGCAAACGTGTCTTCCAAGGAAGGTTAGTTTTAAATCTAAAAACTGTAAAACATTAGTGTCGGCTAGTTCATGAGTAAAAGTGAGCCCAAGTCTATGTTTGTAAAAAGCATTTAAAACTTCACCTACTGTAGAGGTGGAGGTGAAGGACGTCTAATTTTTTAAAAGCATTAAACAATCGTCCACATACCTAAAAACCTTTAAAACCACCCCTCCCCCACAAAAAAATTTATCGAAAGATTGATAAACCTTTGTTAAAATTTTATCGCAAAGGATAGGGGCCATGCACAGTCCATTAATTGCGCTGCAAAATAGGCAGGTTGTCAAAATGTATAAGAGTAGCACTTAGGTAAAACTGCAATAGAGCGATAAAATTTTCAACCGACAGTCCTGAATAATTCTGGAAAGACGCTTCGCCGTTTGCTTCTGTGCAATGCTTTACAGCCAACAAAAGCTGGTCTTGAGGTACAAAGTAAAACAAATCTTGCACATCTACCGAAAACAGGCCACGTTAGAATTTTTGAAGTCTATATACAATCACTGATTGATCATCTACACAGACGCCGGCTCAGTTCCTTTCGCCAGTTTCGCAGAGTCTTTGGTGTTTCCATTCGGGGAATTTCTGCTTTAGGGAATTTTAGAGGTAAAATTTCTCGTAAAGGGATTGTTTACGGAATTGTGCGGAGTTTACAGAGTGTTTAAGCTAATAGACGAATAATGCCGCAGCGGCGTTCAGGCTTCCCCGCAACACACAGTGGCGAGTAGGGGCCCGATGATGACATATTCTACAGCGAGGGCACATTCCCTACGCAGTAATGTCTGCTTTTAGGAAGAAAACGAGTGCCACCGAAGGCAAAGCCTACAAAGCGCTATTCGGCGACATCGGACGAAGTACGGTAGGATGTGGGCGAAGGCAGCGCCGCAGCGGAAATGTGAAACCTCACAAAAAATGACGTCTTTGTCTAACTTCTCCGCACTGCTCTGGTGTGGTGAGAAAAACCTCGATCGTCGCGACACTAATCGGCGATTAAGTCACCGTTTGAATGCTAGCGCAGAAAGTCTTAGCTTGCTTTTACCTACAAACTTCATACATTCGAGTCCTTGAATCTCATCGAATTCTCAAAAAGCATTTCAGCTTCCCTTCGAGTCTGCAGAGAAGCAACGCCCACATTCAGTACCGCCGCGCCACGACAAAGTAGTGCGTTTTTGGTTCTTTTCTTGTTACCTAAACAAGAAGCTGATCACAAGAAAACAATTACAAGCTCTGGAATTTTGATACCTGGCTTGTTAATAATGGCTTGCACGTGGCGTCGCTTCCGACCCCATCAAGCGCTGGCGGCCATGCTGCCGAACCATTCGGCCGTCCCCGCCCGTCCTCCCTGTGGTGCCTGACCGCTCCTAGAACGCTTTGGATTATTTTCTTATCCTTTCGAGCGTGATGCCTACTCCACAGAGGAATGAGCCATTCAGTGCAGGCTACTACTATGAAATTATTCGATCGGCGCGCGTACGCTACGCAGACTAAGTGAAAGTTTGCGACGATATGGGTCCGTACGCGCTGCAACCGGGAGTCGACATGGTGATGGGCGTTGGTGTGTTCCCTGAAGTGACCCACGGGGATACCGCGTGCACTCTTCCAGTGTTGCGACGTCGGAAGAAATGAGAGCCTTAAAATCACGCAGCCTTCAAGGCACACAAGGATTCCTTCAGCAGGTGAATGAGAAGCCTGTCTGCGATGTTCCAGCGAGACGAAAAGCTCGGACTCGGCACGCCTTTTTCTCTGTCGCTGTCCGCTGCGGTCGTGGCGATCCGAACCGGCTTCCACGCCTCGTGCTGTAGCCAAGATGCAGCGACGCGGGACCCAGTCTGCGGGACACAGCAACATTCACTTCAGGGTGTATTTCTTCCTTCTCACGTTTTCGCAAACATTTTGCTCGCAGTACAAGCCTCTTACCTGTCAGAAATTGCGCTCCGTACACAAGTAAACTAGGGTTGTTGGGGTCCAAATCGTCGCGCTTAAAGAGCCAGCCACAGCCCGCGCCGATTCGTACTGAGAGTCTTGGAGCGCTCACATTTGCATGCCTACGATTATCTTACGAATGCGGAAAAGTTCGTGTTAATCGGCTTCTTCTTTCGCCTGGAGCAGTCGCTACGGTTGGAACAGCCAAGGAGGAGGAGGAGAAGAACTTTAATGAAACAGGAGAGGTCTTCCTGGTTGTCGGCCTGGCATGCTACTCCATGTGAGGGTGAGAGAAGAGAAGATCAGAGAAAAGGATGGTGAAAAAATAAGGGAAAGAGAAAAAGAAAGGGTGAACGGTGAAATCAAACACACTCACGCACTCACACACTTGTCAAATAATGTCCACCATACCCGTGTCTCTTAATAACACTAAAAATGCTTTCGTCCCGCGCAACCCGAAGCCGCGTCCCTCCAGGGTGCAAGGAACAACCAAGGGTGGCACACAAAACCATGCTGAAGCTACGGATGGACGAGAACCAACACGATGCGAGCTGACAGAGGCGGCGGTAAGCTAGAGGCGGTTTGTCGGTGGTTCAGCAGCATGGCCGACTGGCATCCCACGGCCACCGGATATCACGTCAGTGCAAGCAATGTATATTCAAACATTAAAAATGTTGGTTTCGTTTACTGCTGTGATTGGCCAATGGAGTAATACAGGACGCCGCAGACCGCGGCCCAGTGCTATCAGTTGCTGGTCTTCCTTACCGACATCGCATCACCCATGGGCTGAAAAATGTGGCAAGTCGTTATGAGGTAAATAGGTAAATTTAGCTGTATCAGCTCCCATCAAACTAAAACAGTTATGTCCGGCGATCAAAAGGGAGAGGGAACCGTCGGAAAAAGGAAAGGTTGTGGCACCGCTCACAGAGACAAGATCGTCACTGTCGCAAAAGGGTTGTGAACCAGATTCCACTCTCCTGCGAAGCCCGGTACATTGGGCAGACAGGACAGTGCTCTAATAAAAGGTTGCAAGAGCACAGAAATAATCTAGACAATAACAAGGAACTTTCACACTTGGTGAGCCAGCGTAAAAAGTGTGAAGTAATGTAAAAAAGAAGAAAAAATGCACAGCCATGTGGCGTAGCACAAAGGGGCTGTACACGTACTGTGATCAGACCACGCGAGAAGTAATGGAAGCATTCTATATCTGTCAAGAGCCAAAGTGTGTTAGCAAACCGTCAGTCACTCTCAATGACAAAGAGATAGCTTTTCTTTGTGGCCTTTGAGCGTCGCGTGCTTCTCTGCCTCATGTTGTATCTCTTTTAGCGTAACACGTGATGTACTCTGCGTACGTTTCTTCTTTTATAAGCACCAGGTGGTGCCAATAAAACCTTAGTTGAGAGTCAGCGTCCCGTGTTCTTCCTTTTCTTGTCCGACGTTGTTCTCGCTGTTTTACAAAAGATGAACGCGATCTCTCGCGACGGCAGTGGCATGCGTGGTGTGAGCAGTTCTCGACAAAGTCATCGAATGCTGCTCTCTGGCGAAAGTTTCGCGCAGTGGAACATGACTCCCGTCGTCCTGATGCAGGGGCCACAACATGCTTTGCAGCTAACTTAGCTCCAGAAGATTTCGCCAGGAGAGGCAGCGCGGAAGTTTTTCCCCAAGTATGATCTGTTGCCTCCAAGGGTCATAGGAGCCCCCTTGGCTGCCATTCCAGCATGTTTCGATAAGCTCCCATTTACAGCCGACGCCGAGGGAATTGCAAGCCCATTTTCAATGCCCGAGTTGTTTGCAGCAATATGCGAGGCCCGTCGGAAGACTGCGCCCGGTCCGGACTCCATTCCGTACGAGTTTTGCAAGAACTGACGTTCCGCCGTACTACCTGAACTCCTCGCCACCATTAACAAAGTATGGATAGAAGGCGTCGTGCCAGAAATCTGGAAATCGGCTATTGTGATCCCCATACCAAAGCCGGGGAAGCCGCCGACAGACCTCGGAAATTTCCGGCCTATATCGCTTACGCCAACATTATGCAAGCTTACCGAAAAAATGCTTGCCACATGACTGTCGTGGTGGCTTGAGCACCATGGTTTCTACCATCCGGCCCTAAATTGGCTTTCGTACGTCCATAGGTACAGAAGATGGACTGGCTGTCTTGGCGTCAGCAGTTCTGGCCTCAACTCGCTGTCACAATGTACGTACAGTACTGGCCATGGACGTTGAAAAGACGTGCTGCATTTCCCTGTTATAGTGCGCAATTTCGTTAAATCCTTCCTGGAAGGCCGACACTTAGCCATACGCCTCAGTGGTGAGGCCTTCGGATCATTTGTGCCTCTTCGCTGCTTTCCCCAGGGATCGGTGTTATCGCCAAGGTTATTTAATATTGCTTTTATCCCCCTTGCTTGGCGCTTACATGATGTCTCTGAGATTTAGTTCTTATTGTATGCTGATGACATAACGGTGTAGAGTACTCACAACGACCTGATGACTCAAGCAACAGGCCTGAAATCAGCCACAGATATTACGCCGACTTTTGCTTCTTCAATTGGTCTGCCGCTTTCAGTGAGCAAAACCACGTTCGTGTCAGTCGCCAACCGCTGGGGGCGCCGTAAACTGGCTGCAACACCAATTCGTCTCCATCTATCCGGAACTCCAATTCAAGAAAGTTCGATCGTAAAAATATTGGGCTTGACAATACACGAGTCAGCAACAGGTACTGCTTGGCTTTCTCGAGCTAAAAAGCACGCAATTCAGGCGTTGGGTCTGAATTGACGCATTGCTCCTAAAACAGGTGGAGCCCGCTCTCATGCTGCACGACAGTTGGTGCGGGCGGTTGTGCAACCGCGCCTCGTTTACCAAGCCCAATTCCAGCATTTGACGAGGGCTCAATGGGATCGTCTAGAAGCTGTTAATCGAGAGGCAATGAGGGTCATTACTTGCCATCCCCGCATTACCCCGATCGTGGCGCTCTCTAGAGTTTGTAATTTCTCTTGCACTATATGCCCTATGACTAAGGATCATTGACTAAAAACACAAAGACATCGTCAATATAAAGGCTTTCCACACTTTCTGATTTCAGTACCATAGAACCAAGAAGAGCACGAAACCGATTGTTAAAGCCGGCAAGCCAAGCGCGCGGCACACATTTGCCGCTTCCATGGAGAGTTCCGAAAACAGGGATCTCTCGGAGCACCTTGTACTTGGCGCTTGGACGGAGAGATAGAAAACTCTCCAAGTAACGCGGACACTTCCGAATTTCTTGTGCATTGCGGGCCTCGCTAGTTGGATTACCCGCATTCGGGATGGGGTTGTATATGCTATTCCCTTTCCTATTCTGTCCACATTGTCACCCATCACAACTGTCTTTCTTCTCCTCTTCCGCAATGGACAGTAGCAGTCTAGAATCTGAGCCTTCAGACTGGCCTCACTGTCTCGTTTATTTGCACATTTCTTATTTATTTGTCTCGAATGATCCATCCACTACACGTCTAAAATATACCTTCTGGCCTGAGATATACTGACGACAGGTGTACAGGGCTGGTCAAAAGTTCCCAGTAAAGTTTAGTCGGGAGAGCCAAGTGGAAGCGACTGGAAACGACGTCATCGTTGCCTTGCGGTGAGCCCGGCTCATTTCCTCCCTGCGCTTACGGTGCGACCAGCCGACCAGTGCCGCTGAGAAGACATCGCCCGCGCGGTTCTTTTTGCATGTGTATTGAAATGTATTTGATAAGTTTGCTTACAAGTGGCCGAGGCAGGGTAAGAAAGCTTAGCGCTCAGCATGCCGTGTTTCTGCGTGGCGTACGGCTGCAGGAACAGAAGTGGCCGTGACGATGTTGCATACCAACACTTCCCTAAAGACAAGGCGCTTGATAAACGGTGGATTGCAGCTGTCAAAAGGAGGAACTTGTTGCCCTCAAGGAACTGTATGCTTTGCTCAGATCACTTTCGTGACACGGATTACCACCGGAACCTGTCACTGACACGGGCAATGGTCATCACAGTGAAATCTGCTCGGCTCAAGCCTGGCGTCGTTCCTTCGGCGTTCGCGCACAGACGCGCGTCGCCGCCAACAAGAGCAGCTTTCGTCAAAAGAAGAAAGCAAGAGGAGAGGGCGCAAACGAATCACCTCCACGAGAGCTTGGATCGGGAGCTCGTACGACGCCGCAAACGACGCTGCCAGCGACGCCAGCCTGAGCACTTCGAACGCCACCTCGACGCCGGCCACTGGACCCAAGAAACGCTGCATCAGCACCGAACCGTGAGCACAAACGCCGACCGCTAACAGTAGAACGCTAGTAGCAGACCCTAGTAGCAGTGTCCCCGGGTCGTGTCTATTGAGTCTTTGTGCTAGTTATGTTAGTTTTGTGTGCTAGTGTTTGTGTCACGTAGGGTGTATTAAATGTGCGTCTGTGTAGGTGCACCTGTCGCCTAGTTCAGTCTTTCGGCGCGAGCGTTCTCCGGGGTTCCGTGACAATCAGTGGCGTAGCCAGAAATTTTGGTGGGGGGGGGGGGGGGGAGGTCATGTTGCAGCGCGGCCTCCTCATAGAATTTGCGGAAGGATCAAACGCAACAATAATAACTGCATTTCCATTGCCACTGACAATGCCATTGTGTGTTAGATAACGCTACACACTGTCTAGAAAAGTGAAATATGTATTTTTTAAAATAAAAGAATGTATTTGTATGGCTTAAAAAAAGTGGCAGACATGATTACAAAACATAAAACTTAGCAGGGGACAAGACACAGGAGAGAAGGAAACAGGACGAGAGCGTCCTGTATTTTTTCTCTTCTGTGTCTTGTCCCCTGCTTAGTTTTATGTCTTGTAATCATGCCATACCAACTATCCCCTTATGGTTCACTCGTGGCAGACATAACAGATACCAATGCTTCCATGTTTTTGCGTATTCAATAAGTAAACAAAATATCGCACGAAGTCTAGAACTATATCTGTCCGGAACCAGCAAAGCAGTTATGCCGCCGATATGAAAAACGTAAAGGCCATGAAATTAGCAAGTAGAGGACAAATATTTTCATAAATGTTTGTCGTTCAAGAACCTTTACATTTTTGTACATATGCAACGGCCAGAGAAAAAAAAATCAATGTCGCTGTCATTAGTTCCAGTGTACTACGCAGCAGCTGCAACCGGTCATGTATTGCGAGTAATTGCACCGAAATTTTAGTCGCAACAGTGAGCCATCCATAGGCCCTTGAAAGTTTGTGCTAGTATAGAGCCCATTGCGTTACATGACTACAGGTGCATGGGCGTTGCCACGAAATCCAACCCGAGTTAGCAATGTTCGCGCCAGAATTGCTTTTGTAGTCTGAAAAAGACACTGCAGGTGACAAAATCCAGAATGACTTCCGGCGCCGGTGATTCTTTTGGTCAGCGGTGCGTGACAGTTCGAAAAAATTTCGGGGGGGGGGGGAGCTGAAGTCCCATAAACCCCCCTCCCCTGGCTACGCCAGTGGTGACAATGACGCACTCCAAGCTATTCAACAATGCGTAATATATTATTTTGCTTTCGTTTGTTCATTTACACGCCCGTGTACGCTTACCATGAAAGAAATACGTACCAGTCAGTGCTTCCCACGCGAGAAAAAGTTGCCACCTCACTGCGGCTGCAGTCGAGTCCGAGCTGTAATTTTCCAGGGTTTGTCGCTTCTGCGTGGAAGTTGGGGGCTCGAACATATACGGAGAAGCGCAAAGATCTTTCGGAGAGCACAGAGATTCCGTAACCACGATTATCTGTCGATATATAAACTGTACAGCCGCGAAAACCAGCCGCCTCTCTCAGTACGTGAAACGACAACAGCGGAGATGGCAACGATGCAGTAAGCTTTCGACCAACCACGAGCGGAGACTGCCCGTTTGAAATAGCCTGCTGCGATTGCTGCTTATTTCTTGAATATAAATGTCCATGTCATTGTTTTAGGGCGATTTAAACACCATATTTGAATTCACATGGCACAAATCTATAGAATACCGCTCGGAAATAATTTTTTAAACCACTTAACCTTCCCTTTAAGGAAAGGAAAGGACGCCTGCATCACATATATCGGTGGACACCCGCACCGGGCCGTGAGAAAAGAAAAATGAAATGAAATCTGGTTTTAACGAAAGAAAAAGGCCGCCTAATAATAATAATTGGTTTTTGAGGAAAGGAAATGGCGCACCTCTGAGACCGGCGTCATTTCCATTTTTTAAAACCATGTTTATTTTTCCTTACCTTACGACGCGATTCAGTACTCGCCGCGATAGGCATAATTTCATTTCCTTAAAAGCAAATTTCATTTCATTTTCTGAGTCTTCGGCGGGCGCTCGAAGCGAGCGGACGTGTTTTTTCTTGCTCTCCGCTCCTTCGGACGCTGGGCTTAAGGCTTCGCGGCGCTGCGGCGTCTCCCCATAGAGGCCTCAGACACCGTTAACGAGCGACGGCTTGCGTTCGGCTGTGACGATGAGCAACGGCAGGCCGCTCACGCTCACGATCAAGGAGACGAGCGTCATCTAGAGCAAGGTCGTCCAGCACCATTCGGCTGATGCAGGCCGAGATCGCTGCTCTGCGGGACACGGTGAGGTGCCTGACGGCGGCGCTCATCACTACGTCGGAGAACCTCGAGTCCGTCATCGGGACCTTGGACGTGTCGCCGGCGGGCCCACGCGTTCTAGCCTTGAGGGACACCATGGCGCTTGCTCACCAGACGCAGGACTCCATGGCGGCTCCCTCCCCGCCATTTCTGGCCACCCCTGCGCCTCCCGCCGCCACTGCTACTTCTGAGGAACCGGCTGTGATACCCTCTACCCCTGATGATGCTGCTGCTGCGGGCTCGCCGCAGACGCCTGCAGCCGAGGAGAACATGTGCACCCCGATGGACGAGTCTGTTCTCCGGAAACGGCAACGCTCAACGATGTCCGAGCAGGACAGGGACGCGGAAACCGACAGGGACATCGCAGTGGCCAAGCGGGAAGTTCGAAGCCCCCCCCCCCCCCCCCCCCCCCACCGTCACTGTGCAGACGAGACGGTCACATGCGGACGAGACGACTCCGAGAAATCCACCTTGGCTGTCGGGTTCTGATGCTTCAACGACGTCAACACGGTGTGATGTGCAGACAGACGCGTAGTGGCCCTTTTTGTGGCAGCCCCTGCATACCTGCGTCCGCGTTGGGCAGAGTGAACGCGGGTGCCGCTGCGCGCGCACAGCGGGCGACCCATACCGGGCAGCCAGAAGACGGCTGTGTGGAACCAGTGAACGCGGGTGTCGTTCTTTCGCACACCAACCACACAATGACGGAACGCTGTCAGCTGGACGCGGATGTGGCCTTGATTTAAAGTGCTCTCGACCGTCGCTGACGTGAGTAGTGTTCGTCGGGTGCCTGACTAGCTTATTGCCTGATGCAACTTTGTTGACGGTAGGCGTTTCGGGGTGAAGCTCTGCTTGCTGCTGACGAACGCTTTGGACCTGCCTGATAGTCTCTAGCGCCATCTGAAGAGCAATTTAAGCGTCTAGTTGCAGTCTCGCTGACAATGTCTGGCCTTGAATTTCGACTACCAGTATGTCTTGAACCAGTTCCTTTGGAGGGTGCCGTACTCACAATGGTTGGAAAGCGTGTGAAGCGCAGTTACGAATTCTTCCACGGATTCGCCGTCGTTTTGGACCCTCGTGTCGAAGCGTGCCCGTTTAAAAATGACGTTGCGCTGCGGTGTGAAGTAGCTGTCGAACTGATATAGGACGACTTCCAAGTTCTGAGCGTTCTCACCGGAGAGTTTGAAGGTTCCGAAGATGTCCTCGGCCTGGTCGCCCATCAAGTAAAGGAGCGTGTCGACCGGTGTGTCCCTGATTTGTCGCAGAGACCAGAAGCCGTGTAGAAACGCTGGAACCGCGTTCCTCCATTTCGGACAGTCGGTAGGAGACGTGAAGCAGAAGTCCTCGGGCGGTTGAATGACAAAGCACGCCATGTACTCGCCGCATAGTCCAGGCCGTAGACGCCGCGGTGACGTGTGCCGCTGTCGATGAATATCCGAGTGAGAGGACTCATACCTGGCTGGGCTTACTGTGGGAATTCCGTTACTTCTGACACCATGTTGGGTTGAGGAAAACGAGAGCGTTGAGACGCCAATCGGACAGCTTTATTCCAGCCCTGCGAATGCCGGCACGAGCACGAGACGCGCGCAAGCCGCCGCGAGCCTCACACGGTCGCGCCGACGCGTAGCCAAGCTAAGCGACGCAGACGGCCTAAGCGCTGCATGTGGCTACTGCCTACAACAGAGAGGACGTCACGAACGACGCTTCTTCGCCGAGGACACGATGCTACGGCGAAAGATTCCGAGGGTCAACGCTGCTCCGCTTCCTCGCTGTTGCCACGATGCAAGCGCCGGGCATTGGGGCTTCTCGGTCGGAAAGCAACCTGGCGTGCTCGTGAGACTTCCCTACTTCTCCATCGGCACCGGCGGAACTTCCAGTTAGGACGTCACGGCTGACGCTGCTCTGCCGAGGACGCAAGGGTACGAGGGAAGATTGCTTGGGACAGCACTGCACCTCTTCCTCGCTAGTGCCACGAAGCAAGCAGCGGACTTCGGGGCTTCTGTGGTGGAAGACCAACCTTCGCCGAGGAGCTGGTGACTCTGAGAAGAAGCCAACGCGCAAGTCTAGGGCAGGATATTGCAGGGTTCGGCTTGGCGTAGCTTTAAATTGTTTTTGTTTTTGTTCTTGAGCGCGCATCAGCACTTCGAACTGATAGCTCTGCTTGTCTTCCACTCTGGACAAGACTGCATGTGATCGCGACAGTGACTGCACAAGGCGAACAATTTGTGTGTACGCGCGGACAGATAGCGCGCAATGTTTACTACCGTCGCGCTATCTGTCCAGCGAAGGCATTCCGTGGTTAGCACGTTTAGCCTTTGACTCGTGTTTTCGAAATTTCATTACCGTTCTAGCTCCTGCTGCGATCTCAGAGCTCATGCCCACTACCCCCTCCTTTCGCTTTGAGCTGTGTTGTCTGTGCAATGAGTTTTCCGCAATTTTCTCGCACTACTACACGTACTCTTCTTCTGCAGGTGATCCCGGTGGAAGATTTGTCCTCAGGACGTTACGTTTTGTGATCCTATTTGGACAGAAGTTTTGCTCGGTCATGCAAACGAAACCGCTGCGGCACAATTTAGCGCAGAACATTCCCCGTTGCTACTGAGTTTTGCTCTTATCCTTATGAAGGTTGCGTGATTTTTCCGCATTCTAACAATCCCACCTCTTTTTCTGCAGGCGCTGCCGACACGAGAGCTGCTTTCCCGATGTGATCGTGTTTTGAAGCATTATTCCGTCATAGCTTTCAACTGTACCATACTCACGAAAACGTTGCTGTTTTTTCTTGCAGGAGACTGGCCATGCGAAGTGCACTTAGTGCTTGCAGGACACTCCAAAAGCTTGATCTGCATCCGAAGATTTTTGAAAGAAGCTGAAAGTGACTTTATCATTGAGTAGTCGCTGAGTAGCGGAATTGCTGTGTCGGACCGCGAGAACTCTAGATTGTGGCCAGCCATATCTGCTTTGAATTCAGTGCAGTGTCCAGTGTACCTTTACGAGCCACTGTTTTTGGGAGGGCCAGATGGCGTTGTGAGAGTGCTTGCAATTATTTGAAATCCCGAGTGTGTTTTCTGCCTCCGTAACGTGAGCTAGCGCCTCTCTAACGTGAGTGCTGGGTGATGTTTCGTCTGTGGATAAGTGCGCATGCCTATAACGTTCGCAGTGTGTGTGTATTCAAATGTCGCTATCTACTTTATGTTTGTAAAATTCTGCCGTTGCTTCACCCGCAGTGTTTGTGTTGAGTATAATCAGTGCCGATAACTGTTCCCATATTTGCTGTTTGTTACCATTTGCGCACCGTTTATTAAGACCTCGCTTATGTAAAAGAGATCTAATGTGACTGCGCTGTCGCTGGGTCTCAGATCCCAGGGCCTACGTCCCGCCATGCCCGCCATACCACCAGCCCCACCACAGTTCATGGCTCCCCGGTCGACCCTTGTTTCATGGGGACCCCGCAGCCGGTTGCCACAAGCGGTTCCGGCAGCGGCGGCCGCCGACCCTCCGGGTCTCGACGCGGGAACAGGCTTCTGGTGCGACCTGTGCGGCAAGGTGTTTGATCGTCGTCAGGCCCTGTTGTCGCACGGGTGCAGGAGCCACGGTATCTGCCGCTTCGTCTGCACTCACTGCGGCGCGGCCTTCCGACAGAGCAGCCAGCTCACCAAACACAACCGCACGCACACTGGCGAGAGGCCATTCCCGTGCCAGGTCTGCCAGAGGAGCTTCGCCCAGAAGTCGAACCTGGTCGAGCACGTGCGGACCCACACCGGAGAGAGGCCGTACAGGTTCGTTCGCCACGAGCGTGTTTCTCTTCCTTCTTCCTCTATCCTATGCTTATACTTGGTTAGAAGGAGCGCAGCTATCGTGAAATTTTCGGGCAACGAACGGTCCCGCTTACACCAATTTATTGCTGCTCCACGCCAGCGTAACTTGGCAGATGCCGCCTTCCCTGCTTGCGCAGCCTGAACGCAGGTGCATAACTCTCAGCTAACGCCAGAGAGCGAAGGGAAGCAGCTGCGGGGGAATGGTACACGTTGGGACGGAAGGCACGTTCCGATCACACAGGGGATAGGAAGGTGAAGTTATGCAGCGCGTAGTAGTGCGAAGAGATGGAAAGGCGTAGGGAAGACACCAACGGAGGCGCTTGGATTCCAGCCTTGTATCGTGTGGAGGAAGTGCGTGCGCAGAGCTGCATTGCCTGCAGTGAGCCCACTTGTTGACGATGCTCCACTGCCGAGCATGACGTATCTCAGCGCGCTGTGATGCTTCGCTAGCACCCCACTGTAGCGCGAGGCTAGCTGTGAAGTGCACAGAGTGTGTGAGGCGACTGTGTAGCGCACTCGGAAGAAGCGGGGCAGCGAGAAAGATGCAACGCGAGAAGCGCAGCGCCAAATGAGGGTCGCGAGGTAGTTGTAAGGTTGTGATGGCCTTTTGCCTAAGGAGCAAAGCTGGCGTCTGCCACTTTTTCCTATTGCAATGCCATTGAGATGGACGGAACGTCACAACTTTAGCCCGAACTCTAAACACACTTGCGCCGCGCGGCACCGCGCGCAAGGCGTCCCGCGTGTCAGCCAGAACCAGTCTGCGCATGCGCGCGGCGCTAGACGCGAGCAGCCTGAGCCACTGAAACCGCCGAATCTACCGATTCTTCCCTACAGCGGCTGGTAGAAAAGCTCAGGCGCCAAAATCAAATTCTTGCCAGTAAAATTCAGGAACTAGAAAACAAGCATGCCGGGCCGTCTGAGCCCACGCAAAACACTGAGCCAGAGAATGGTACTGAAGAATCCTCCGTATAATGTTGCCTTACTAGCGCCTCGCGGCTGAAAGCGGACACGGTGATCGATTCGACCTCCGTTGACACTCGCCGCTTCGAGGCCCTGGAGCGTAGAGCCGAACGGACGCAGGAGCGGGTGGCAGCCATTCCGGACCAAATCATGATTGCGGTCCGCGAGTCCTTTCAGGATATGTTGTGGTCCGGATTTGCTGAAATGCTTCTGGACATTGCGGCCCAGGCGACTGACTCTGTCCTTAAGGCGGTGCAGTCCCAGGTCAGCTCTCAAATAAAAATACCGTCTGCTGCGACACCGGCCCGCAGCTAAAGCGCAAAACAGCTGCCCGCCAAGCAGCGGAAGAAAGCGGTTCCGGCCCGACGGCCGCGGCGTTGGTGCAGCCCCTGTCTAGGGCTGCGCCTGCCTCCGGTACGAGTGGGTACCTAGAACCATAAAAAGAATCAATATCGCTAGAAGATCTTCGCGGAAAGCGAACAGATTAGAACGATTCCAGATCATTCAATAGAACTGTAGGGGCTTCAGAGCCTGGACGAAACGGTCACAACGTCCAGCTCTACCTGCACTCCCTCGGGGACATGCCGGCGCTTCCTGCTCTGTAGTAGTCCGGTAATGATGCTACATTCACTGGGTATAGCTCGTTTCAGTGGGGGGTGGGGGGGGGGGGGGGGCTCGACCTGAATTCTGGTGCATAAGACGTACATCGCGATCCAGGCCGATCCCGACCAAGAAACTGAGCAGGAATACACGATGATCAGGGTTCTGCCTATCAGGCATTGCGACCCGTCAATACATGTACTGAGCGCATACTGCCCCCGGCATAAGCCGCGCGTTACTTTCAGCGAAAATTTCTTTCGCGGATTCAAATTGGCAGACAAGGAACCCCTGGGGATTTCAACGCCCTCAGCCTTCACTGGTGCTGTCACTGCGAGAAAGCCAGGGGGCGCAAGCTGGCGGCGCTCATTTCCAGCCGTCGTTTTACTTTGCTTACGGACCCGGCTTGTCCCACACGTGTGGACAACTCTGTTGCCCGTGACACGCGCCCTCACTTATCTCTTATTAGGTACACTACAGACGCCACATGGGGAACCTGGGGATTCCATAGGCAGTGACCACTGCCTTCTCCGTATCACGGTTTTGGCGAAGGCAGCCGAAAAAACTGGGGACAGGCCAAAATGACCAATTGGCAGCAATTTCGAACTTAAGACATTCCTCCCGTACTATTTTCCGACGGCTATGCGGAGTCGGCAGCACAGGTAATCAACACACAGAAACAACACACGCAAACACTTCACACAGCGACGAGATCCCCGCAGTGGACAATCACCTCGTGCATCTGTGGGAGGCGCGCCGGAGCTTAACAAGACTGTGGAAAAAGCAAACGACAAAGTGAAAGCTTAGAGCTCGCACTGCACAACTTACGGAACAGGCTGCGGCTTATGCTGCACAGCTCAAAGACCCCAATTGGAAAGAAACCTGCAACTCTGCAGCGCGTCAGATGAGCTCGAAGGGGACTTGGCGTCTCTTTCGCAGCCTCATAGACGCCGCTGGAACAAAAGGGAGGACGAAAAACAGCTCCTGTGGGGTCTGCATGGGTGCCAAGCTACGCTGGTGCAACTTGCGGACACTTTGTGCGACAGGTATCTCTGCCGCACAGAAGACCCGGTTGGGCCCGAGAACGCGTACTCCAGCAAGCCAAATGAAGATTTAGACACCCCTTTTGCGTTGCATGACCTAAAGACAGCCCTGGCTAAAATGCACCGAGGTACGGCGCCAGGCCGGGATCGCATAACAGTGAAACTGTTGGCGAACCTGAGACCCATCTCTCTGACGTCGTGTGAGGGAAATGTCATGGAGACGATGGTACGGGATCGCCTATCTTCATACATGGAGGGTAAGGGCCTCTTTGCAGACACTATGCTCGTGTTCCGCCCACTAATGTCTTCACAGGATGTCCTCCTCCAGCTGCATAGGGACATAGTACGACCCACAGCCATGCAACAAAATGACAAGGCCATACTCGCCCTCGATCTTAAGGGGGCCTTTTACAATGTTAAACATGGTAGCATGCTGTCTAACCTGAACACCTCCGACTTCTAGGCGAAAGTCTTCGCTTATGTTAGAGACTTTCTCAACACGCATCAGGCACTCCCCGGTTCGAGGACGAGGAATACGGCCTGTATGCTATGGGTACACGGGGTACACAACAGGGGGCGGTTAAATAGCCGCTCCTTTTCAACATCGCCTTGATGCATCTCCCCGGCCCACTGGGTCAGGTAGGGGCCATAAAATACGTGCTCTACGCATATGATATTACAATCTCGACCCCGAGAGGAGCCTTGTGGAGATGGAAAACTGCCTTCAGCGGGCCGTCTCCATAGCCGATGCGTATGCTACCGACTGTCGTCGAGCGACTGTGTGTGGGCCAGGCTCTAGTTAGCGAAGCTTAAGCGCATAGGCGAACAGGTAGGGCGCATGATCCTCCGCGTTTCCAACTAGTGGGGTGGCCTGCGGGGCAGGGACGCGCTATGGCTCACCCATAGCCTTCGTGACCAGCCGGATCCTCTTCGCCGTGCCGTACCTTCGCACCGCCACACAGGAAGACGAGCGCATTGGCGCCATCATGAGGAAAGCGAGAACGCGAGCACTGCACATCCCGGTGGCCACCTCCAACGCTAAACTTAAAGGGGCTGTGAAGGGGGCTCTAATAAAGTTGCCTCATGCCTAGGATATTGAAGCACGCCGTTTCACGGATAGTGTCCAGCAAGGATTTTTTTTAAATGCGCTTTGTAGAAGCTGAGTTATCTGTACCTAAAATTTGAATTTCATTGTCTTCGCGCCTTCACCTCTCCTCTCGTCACTTTTTGCACGCTGTAAGGTAGGAGCTCCTTCGCCGACACCCCACTGGGAGCGGAGCTTCCCGACCCGCCGGAGCTATGCGGCTTATTGGCCGGGGCCACGGTAGCTGTCTGACGTCCTGAACGAATCTAACCAATGGCCACCTCTCACCTTGTATACGCAGATGCGGGGGACGGAGGAGGGTGCGAGCATGAAAACGTCGCCGGGAAGGGCTCGCCAAATTTGACGCGTGATTGTGGGTCGTCTGCTACGTGTAGAAGAGTATTATTTGGCTCTGGTTTTCATGGCAACACAGTGCAGTGATTAAGTGAGTTCATGTCCTGTCCTCGTAAGGCGTTTCAGAGCGCCTTTAAGGCGTTAGGGGTGCCCCTCTCATGAGCCAATATGCGCGGCTTTCGCAGACGGGTCCTGGGCGTGGCCTGCTAGACCGCTTACACATACAACACATATGCATAGCAAAGGGGACAGATAACATCACGGTGCTGTGGCGCCATATGCTTTGGGTCGCGCTACTCCCGCGTAGCATGGACACGGCTTCACACGAAGGCAGATGACAAGCGCGGGCTCACACGCTTGAGGCAATATGAATCTAAAAAGGGCGTCTCCTATGGGGATATCACAGAGCCGTCACCTGCGGGATTCTACACGGCCGCTGTCGTCCACCGGGGAATGAATGTCGATGGGCCGTCATTTCGAACCCCAAATTCAACGCGAGCGGAGGAAGTTTCCATGTAGCTCTCGCTGCCGCGGATTGAAAATAGAGAAGGGTTATCCCACTCTTACCAGCCCTGTGAACACTATCTGACAGAGGAAATATCACCTCTTGCCTCCCGAACTTTAATACGTGCTGCTGCCGATTCAACCCACAGGCAGATAATCAGAGCTTCTGGCCAGCAGTTTCTACGAGGCAATGAGGCCACTGATCCGGCTGCCCGAGCGCTTACACACCGAGCTCCTCATCCTAGCTCTCCTGGCCCAGAAGCTGATGAACCGCTTTTGCGGTTGCGCGAAATTTTAGTCCATTACTCCGACCGCCAGCGCCTCTACCCGGCCCCTGCCGAGGGCTGAGTAAGGCGGAGGAGAGAACTATGCGGCGCCTGCAGACAGGAACACTTCTCCGTCCTGCCGTAGTCAAACACTGATCCGAACATGGATGGGCGTTGCCCGCACTTTTGAGAGATCTGCGATATCTTTCTCATGGCGTCGTAATATACTAAGAATTCTCACCTTCCCCCTTCCCTACCCGTAACCGAGAGGCATGGGAAGCTGCCCTCCTCAACTGCTCCACACTGGAGTCTCAAAGGGCTCTGGTAAAGCGGGCGCGAGACGGGGCCTCGTCGTGCGGAGTCCCAAATTGAGGATACCGACAATGCAGCGGAGTTTTCTGACTCCACAACACTCTATTTGAACATTAAAGAGTTTTTCACCACCAGCACCACCAATGTTGCTTCGAAGCTCCGATCTGCCCGCCAGATATTTGGCGCGCCGCGCTGCACACGTAGTTTCCGGCGCAAAGACGGATCGTTCGACTTCCAGAACGAGACCAAGCACGGTGTTCTGGTAACCTGCCCACTCATTCGGCTTGTTCTTCGCCAGTGTAGTTTAGCGAAGATGGAGGCGATGCTGGACAAATAATTATTGATTTCTGAAGTGGAAAAGCGGCCGTCGCTATGACTGGCGAGCCTTAATATGCGATACGAGGATGCGAGCATAGAGTAAACGAGTGTCGATGGCGCTGCGGGTTGTGCAAGTGCTGAGATACATGATCACGGTGAAAAGGCGTGCTTAATTTTTTTGCGTACCAAATACATTCCACACGTTTTCACACCACTTTATTGCGCTTATTACTACCTCTCGCCACTCTATGCAATCGAATTGCTTCTAGCATATCACCGTAGCGCGTGATTCTAAGCGTGCCCAGACGTGAGCCCGATCCCGGAGAGTGGAGATGCGTACCTCTCTCGACGCCCGACGCGGCACGGCGTTCAACGCGCCAGCGCGTGGGGCGACGCCTCGGAAGTGCGAATGGACTCGGGCCTTTAGTTGTGCTGTGGCGCATTGAGTTTATGGCACATAGGCAACTAGGGTCATCATGCGCCAAACGCGTCTCATACCGCAGTGTGACATGTGTAACGTTAACCTAAGGCTATAGACTCAACTGGCCACGTTGGGTTCGATTGTTCGGAGCAGATTTGAATTACGTATATGTGATCGAGCGTTATCCTCGTGTTCGCTTTCTTTTGAATCAGCGTATAAATGAACAGGACAGAAAGCGGATTGATTTGGAGGTGACCCCGACTGAGTCGCGTCTGAAAAGTGTCAGGTGTGACACATCACCATACAGACGTGGACGCAAGTAAACGGAGCACGCTATTCCGCTCTAAGAATCATGCCTTCGCTGTCGACAATGAAGGAGCATCGCTACGCATTTCGCGAATGCTCTCTTACTCATCCGATATTCTTCCACATCACCCTTTCGGTGCCTTTCCTGGCGGTCGTAAACATAGACGCAGTTTTTTTTTTGTATTCGTTCAAGTACAGAGTGACCAGATCTCGCCACCGAAAGCTGACAGACTTGGATTTGCCTTCTAACACTACACTAGTGTAGTTTAGCTTTACACACGCTCCTGGCCTGCAGGTGCCACATCTGCCAGGCGACGTTCTCGCGGAAGGCTAACCTGGTCGGCCACACGAGAACGCACACCGGCGAGAGGCCGTTCCAGTGCCCTGCCTGTCCCAAGGCGTTCTCAACCAGCAGCGCCCTCAACCAGCACCGCCGTGTCACTCACCGAAGTCCAGAAAAGGACAACTCGCCGCGCCCTCTTCTCTAATGGAGGGCTTTCGCACTTGTTTTGCTTGCTTTTTTTGCATTTTCTTGTATTGCTTATTTTCATTTGCAAAATGTTTGCTGTGTGTGTGTGTAACTTCTTGCTTATTTTTGTTTTTCTACAAAAATGCTTGCTGTGTGTTTTCAATAAAGCTCTTTTTGAACATCCCCTGAATACTTCGCTTATCCCCCCTCGCTCCTGAGATGACAAGTGGCAGCCGCCAAACCCACAGGCTTGTGTCGGCGTAATTTTCGCCTTTACCTTTGGTCGTCCTCGGCCTCCGTATTAGAAGTCGGCGCCTGCTGCAAGTTCAAGAAAGGTCGACTCCACTTCAAGCTCGTGAGCGACGCTTGTAATAATGCTAGTAAAAGTGCTGCGAGGCAAAGAAAAGTAGCATGGACTTTGCAATGGAGCGATTCTGTTCCAGCCACATGAGGAGAGCTCCATTAAGTGGCCGCCGGAGAGATGGAAACCCAAATTATGCGCCAACTCCTGCGCTATGGTGCCCTTGGTATATGTCCAACAGAGTACAGTGGCAGCGGAGGAGGGTGCTATAAAATTGAGTATTTCGGAGTGTAGATGTAAGTGCAAAATGAATTTGAAGAAATACTTGGTGCAATCTGGGACGGCTCATAGATGGTGGAAGCCACACACAAGTTTTTAGGAGCCGCCGTCACCAGCTACATTTCGGAGCCGCACTAGACTTCGTAACCTCCTTTAGCCACATGTCGCACCTGCACAACACACACTATTTCGGCTTCTTTCCCGCTTTTGTAGCGAGAGCTACATTACGCTAGCATTTCGAGACTTCAATGTGCACTGTAAAAAAATTTCCGTACCTATAACGTAGACTATGTACGTTTTAAATACAGAACCACATCTGCTTTCAATGAAACGTAGGGAATGACCGTATATTCAGTCCAGTATTGAAGGAAATGTCCGTGTTCCTCTGTAGTCGTTGCAGGGAAAAATACTAAACATTCAATTTAAGGGATCAAAACTTAACACGACAGGACGGTTGACCCCATTGACTATGCGTTGCACCAACCGCACTAATAACTTGCTTAAAGGCAGCAAAAACAGAAGATGCTTATGATGTGACGCCACTTTTACACGATGAACTGCTGGCCCGCGGACTATAGGCATGACATGACGTCCGATTTTTTTATTTGTCTGGTTTACTCTTAGCCAACAATGTCCGCAAACTAGCATGGCGAACGACCGTGAGCATGTCTAATGTGATTAACACAATGAAGAGCTGAGGAAGGGTGATAACGCATTACGTTGCTTCAAGGTTGAGTGATTGGTACAAATTGTGAGCAACGTTAAATAACAAAGGCCTTAATTTGCTATAATGTTAAAAGCTGACTTGATGAAAATATTTTTCGCTACATTGCTAGCCACATGATAGAGTAACATTTAATAAAAATGTTACTGCAACATTTGCTTTCTGTGAGAAATGCTGCGTAATGAGGTCAACTGTTAAAAAACATTTAGACACAGACAATGGTTGGACAACTTCTCCAAAGTGAAACTGAACACCAGCTGAAAGTACATTGCAAACATGATGAAAGTGCACAAGTTGAAAGCCGAATTTCCATCTGCCATTTGGTAAGGAAATAAACAACTGAGTAAACCAAAAGCATGGGCAAACAAATCTGTGAATGCAGTGCAATGTAGCAGTTACATCTTTGCTACACAACCATAAATCAAAAACACCAACTCCTTCATGGATAACAAAAGCACCGACACAACAACATATTGCCCAATGCAATGTTTATTCAGTAGGTAACTATTGCCGCCCATTCATGCCTGCTCTTCCTGCAGATAAATGAAACGCCACCAAAGAGCAGCGAGCAGCCATAATTGCTGCAGTGACAAGGAGGATGTGCACCATCGATGATGTTCCCCCATCCTGAGTAGGAAATAATAGCAGTTTTTTCTGGAAATACTCTGAAAGCACGAATTTTCTATCCATCGTTTACTTAGCTTGCACTGACACGACCCATTGTGTACTCGGTACCTTTGACAAAGGGCCAGCCGATAGGCACACAAGACTGTAGAACCTTGCTAACTTGCAAAAAATCAATGCACAGAAAGAAAAAGCTGACAAAAAAATGAGGAATTCCTTATTTCCACTTTTTATACAATACTAAGAATGTGGCTAAGATATGGCATGAACATTGTTTTTTTCTGTTCACTTACAAACTTTCCAGCCTGTGCTAGCATATTACTGTGATGTAAATAATGAAGCATGCCAACACTGTACAATATGCTGTAACACTTATGAAATACTCCCCTTCAAGGCTGCCGCATGCCTCTTACATGCGGTAAAGTTTAAATCTGCCAAACTAGCTAGTCTGCAAGATGAGACGCCAAGCCTCTGACATCTGGCGATGTGTACCTCCCATGTAATTAGAGTGATTGGAGATGCTCCTTTTTGATGGCATTTCAGTTGCTGGGTGTGGAAGGACCAGATATGAAGGGCAACAACTAGACACCAACTTTTTAAGCAACATCACAATAAGCAATGTACCTTAGCTTTCCTTCTGTCCAAAAAGGAGTTTCATTTTCTATGTTCTGTGTTCACATAACTGCTTGCATGTGCACATTTTGGCTTGCTGGGAGGTGCTTTCCTCTGTTAAACTACAGTTTTAACTGTGGCCTCAGTCTTCTGCGCCTTCTTAACTTCTTGCTTGCGTTCACCTTATGTCGCGTACAAACTCACGCAGATCTCCACTTTTCTACGTTTCCAGCTGTCACATCTTCTCTGCCTTCGTCATGTCCACCACTGCATCCAATGCCTTCAAGTCTGCTGTGTATAATCATTTTAATTAATCTGCCTACACATTTTTTTATGTTAGTCGCTCTCCTCTCTTCGATGCCAATTGGCCCTGAGAGTAAATAAGTGAAATGGTAGTCTAATCTAGGTCTGAGCAATCACGCATTATGTTGAGTTTATTTTACCACGTTGGCCAGTAGAGAGTGGAAGGAAAAAAAGCTGCTAAGTGGAGCTCGACATGCCTCTCGACCCCTACACTGGAAAGCAGCAGACACCAAGGCATACGTAATCACTAACGACAACAGAACATGACAAGTGTGAAGTAATTCAGTAACGTTCGTCGCATTTACCACAGTGCATACTCGCTGCTCAGTAATTTATTACCTCATTAGACATTCTTCAAAGAGAGTGTACAATTATGTGTTTTGTTTGAACATGGCACCACAGTACAATGACAATCATTAACCTTGTGCCAACACAACATAAAATAAACTTCTGCCCAGTAAATGCATTGCTTGCAGTGCCACCACGGCACCTGTTTAGAAAATAAGCTCAAAATATTAGTGACATTAAATTTGAGCAGACGGTAATTCCCCCACCCCCTCCCTAAAAAAATGAAAAAGGGTGCTCTTTCGACGGTACGTTTGTACGCTGTAATATTTGCGAGTCCAACTACGTGTGAAATTCAGATATAAATAATTAACGCCAAAGCATTCGGTTGAATGCGAGGCGCCAGGGCGCGGGCAAACAGTAATCGTCTTCAGGTATCCACTGGTGCCACGCCCTGAGGGCCACTGCTAGGCGAATACCATTCATGGCCACGTTCACATCCAACAAGCTTGTCACAAACATCACACAGGTGATGATGCAGCAGCAGTTCATCATTGCTGTTGGCCAGTGCTGAATTTTTTGGCGTGGTAAACGGAATCATCCACCGAAACGCGCGTCGGCTGTTGCCAGATTCTTGCAGTCCCACGAGGGAGAGCAGCTTTTCCGTCGGCTTCAAGTCTCCTCTTTCGTGCAGGGCCACTGGCATTGTAACGCACATTCTGCACGATCGTTTTACTACGCACCGATGCCGCACGGGACAGCGAGCTGTTGTATGTGCACTCCAATGCAGCGTTCCGGCCACACACATACACACACACATACTAAAGACACACAACGCGCAGGACGCACGCAGCGAACACGGAAGAACAAAAACCCATTCCATAGCGCCTGTTCATTCAACTCCACACTGCGCTAACTGCGCACATGTTTCCGACTGCGGGCTCGGCTAGCGCTTCGACTTCGCCATGGCTAGCCATGGCCAAGCTGCGCTGCCGCTGGTGGTAATAACGTTCATGCAACGAAAAGAAAAAAACAATATATCAAACAATTCAGGTTGTCAGCTAAAAAAGCTACCGTAAAATTAAATACATCTTATATGTTTTTGCCGTTGTGCGCCTTTGCGACATCAGCGACGTGAGCTTGAGCGCGAATACGCGAATGGCGCTATGAATTTCCCGTGTAGCTCCGTAAATTGCAAATGGCGTGGCTACGCTGCTAACTTTTAGACACGACCGGCTTTATTACTTAAGCCGGTCGTGCTTTTAGACATGCTTGCAGAGGTAGTCGGTGCGAACAGTTGGAAGTTCAATCGACTCGAATTGCTCAAGGAAAGTCAGCGGCACTGCATTTTTATTGTTTCTGTGCATTGCGAGTGACTTTGGCGGCAGCCACTCGGCAACGTCTCCGGTTTGGCGAACTTGTGAGAAGGTGAGCCTTTTGTTCTCAAATTTTGAAAGCGGTTTTTTGTTTGTATTGTAACCCTGCGTCTCGTCGCATGTTATGTTCACGATAACATCAGTACAACGTGCATGCGCTTTCTGTCTCTATTTAGAGTAATATTGGTCGATCAGCGTAAACTTTTGGATTCAATTAAGCACGAACTGTCCATGTTGGTACTGCGTGTCGAATGTGTTTTGAGATTATTCTGAGCGGGAGATGGTGTTCTGATAATTTGTGTACTACCAGATATAGTCTAGAGATTTGAAACCATTTATCACACTGAAACAAAGTTGGAAAACTGTTTTGTGTTCATGCATCTGCTGTCCTTAAACTTGACTTTTCGGCAATCATTCGCATGGCTCCTTTGGATCTGGAAAATTGACTACTGTTGCTAGGGGTGCCTGGTAGCAGAGCTCCTGGGGACGCCCAGTGGGTCATTTGTTTGTCCAAGTGCCCAGTACCAAAGGTACCATTCCTGACATTTTTCCCCAGTCCGTTAACCTCATATTCCTTGCAGAGATTACAGTATGTAATCAGGTAATAAAAAAATTGGTAACTTCTGCATATTTCAGAACAGTTCAGAGAAATGCACATGCAGCATCAGTATTCTCTCGGTAGAATTTCTGAGACCTGGATTCATTTCTTCTAGGACTGTGGCAAGCAGTAGGTCAACTGTGCATAAATTTATTTTCCTCTGGTGCAAAGTAAAGAGTGCAAACGTCATAAGACAAGTCTCTAGTCTGTTTCATTCTCACTGCATTTGGCCAAAGCATAATATGAAATGCTGTATGTTTTGTGCCCTAGTTTCCTTTACTTTGAGCAGTAGATATTGACAGTGAATAGCAAGGCAACTCCACTCGCTGACGGTTTTGCCTTCGGCAGCAAAACAGGGAATACCTTACCCCATGTGTTATCTCGACAGACTCAAAACTGCGATGGACAGCTGCGTCCACAGCTGCTATCACCTCCCAAGTGCATGCGCTCGTAAGGCACATAATAACTCTGGATTGCCATTAACATAGCCTTGCTCATTGCAGTTGCCGATAAACACCTCATAAGTGGTACTATTATGCACTCTTTTCTTTGGCACTATGTATGAGCTTCTGTTCTCGCACTTTCTAGAAATAATGCATGCAGTTTTGAAGTGCGAAAAGGGAATTTACGTGTAACTATATTGTCATGTCAGTATGTTACAGCCAAATTGTACGTTGATGTCAGTGCTGGTGGTTTCTTTTCATTATTTTAGGAGAATGTTATAATGTTACCTATAGCAAATAATAGCCCTCACTAATTAGCTGATTTTGTCATGTCCAGTATTTTGATATGCTAAGCCACCAAAGCATGATTCAGAATGTTGTCAGAACTAAAGGCATTGAGTCTTTCGTGTCAGTAAAAAATGTGCTTTATACCCCTGTCACACGGCATTCCTCGAAGGCCTTTCCAGCAAAGGCACCATTTTTCACCAAAGGAGCGAAATCTTAAAGGAGCAGCGATGCAGCTACACGGTGCAGTCCAAAGGTGAAAGTCGTTCAGGCTTAGCACCCGCTGCTATACTCGAGGTGGCTGAAGTGAGTGTTCTAAAATTAAAGTGGTGTATTCTGTTCATTCGTTGAGCTTTGACAATTTTTTTATTCTGATTGCTTCCTTAAAAGTACTGCAACAGCTACTCTCATCAGCAGGAGCAGGTTTTGTACGTGTATTGCCTTGGCCACCATGGGCGCTCGGTGTTGCCGCAACACTTTCACTGTCTTGAAATTTGAACATAAAACATAAACACCCGTACAAAAACCAAAGCCAGACACACCTTTCGTATTTGAAAAAAATGTTTTCAAACATTATTAGCTTATCTATTTTTTTTATTGCTTTTACATTTTGACTTTGGATGGTACTGGGATCACAGCTTCTCGAATGCCGCGTCTTCGGGCTCTGAAGGTCTCGGTTGAGCGCCTTCGCCTCCAAGGCCCTTAGCGACAAAGGCGCAACATTTGTACCGGGTAGCTGCACTCCTTACGCCTTTGGATATGATTCTCAAAGGCCTTTGCGGTGCCCATGTGACAGGGGTATTAGTGTGGTATGGCTGCTTGAACACCTGTCCCTGGTATCTCACAAACTGAATAAGGAAGGGAAAAGCCTCAGGGTGCTTGCCGACGTTTCGACAAGAGGACTTGTCTTTGTCTGGCAAAGTGTTCATCATTGGTGGGGTTTAAATAAGGTTTTCACTTCGAGGCGAAAGGCCTGTTGTGTGGGGTGAGGGTGCGATATGGGAAGGGCGTTACGATGGGGAGCGTGAACCTTGACCAGGCATGATAGCTGCTAAAGAAGATTAACCGGTTGACCTGCAAAACTGTAAAAACAAAAAAGCCCAATTCAGTAGAAATGAATCTCGGGGTATGGAGTGCGGATAGTGGGCTTGAATGGCTTTATGTCCAGCCGCAACAGGTGGCTTGGTATGGCTGGCTGCCTTTTCCTGAAAAACTAGGATAAAGGAATTAAGCAGCATGGCAGAATAAAATACCAGGGGGGGGGGGGGGCAAAATAATTTGAAGGAAAAAGAGAAAATGAGGGCAGGTTCGGAGAAAAGGCAAAAAGAAAGGGGAGGGGAGGAGTATGGCAGCCAAGGTTCCGAGAAGTGATGTCAGGAGGTGCAGAGCGTAAGGTTAAAGTATAAGGATAAATTAAAGAAAGCAGGAAAGGAGGGGGAAATTATGGGTTGGGAAACCTCTGACCATGTGCAAGGCCTTTTCAAATAATTATGCCAATTCCGGAATGTACAGAGCTGGCCACATTTAGTGCAAACATGTGAGCACATGGCCGCACTCTTTAGAGGTCCAATGTGTGCGGCGCAGCCACTCATCGCTGCAAAATGGCGCAAGAGGAGATGCACCTGGATGTGGTGCTTCGTGTCATGTTACACTTCGATGTGTGGCAATGTCAGACACAGTGGCCCAAAGAGCACAGCCATGTGCTCGCGTGTTCGCGCTAAGAGTGGACAACCCTGTACTTGATTCTAAGTTTCCTCTGTATATGTTGACCCCAGACGAAAACAAGTTGTCTTGTCGAAACGGCAAGCACCCTGAGATTTTTCCTTCCCTTGTTCACTTTTTGAGTGTCAAGAAACCATCTGCCTACTCTCTCTGTACCATGCACTCCACATCTGGTACGGTTATCTTTGTATGTATACACCAGTGATAAATCATGAAGGAAATCAAGGGATTTGTATTTGTATTGCTTAACACTTACTTTAAAGCTATATCATGAGGGTATAGTTGAAAATGTGCTACGGGGGCTTGGTTGTGTGTCGTGACTGGTCTCTCTTTATCAGGGCTACTTGACAGCCACCATGAAACGCAGGCTTTTGAAAAGTCGTTCCTCAAATAAAAGAGCGTTTCCACTGTTACAATGGAAATGTTATTTGCTAAAAACTTCAATCATTGCAGTTCAGGGATTGATATTTTTCAAATAACTAACCTGAAGTTCAAAACCTGCAGAAGGAACTATGTAACTTCTTTCCTGCCTTAAAAACCCAGTACTTATTTGCCAGTTTCAGCAAGCAGAGGTCTGTTTCATGGCACATACTTTCCACTACCTTGCATGAAAATTGTGCAGTACAGGCCCACCATAAAACTAGGGGCATAGTATACTGCTTGTATGCAACTACTTTGGCGTTAGAGCATGCATAGCATGGTCTTAAAGTTATTCTTTTCATTTGCAACTGGTTCATAAAAGGCCTATTCTGGCAAAAGGCATTTAGCAAAATTATCTTCCTCTGAATGCTTCTAAGGATAACTTTAGTTCATTCAGGAAAATATATATTGACAATATCTCTTAAAGGCATGATTGTCCATATTAGCTCTTGTTACCTCACAGTATTTAGTTTTGGGCCTCCAGCATCACTGACTTGCATCATATGTTAAATAGAGTAGTAAAAAGCTCGCTGTTAGTTTAAACCACAACTCATGATGGGGCTGTGCACTTTTTGTTGTGTTACATGAAATTTACTTATGTATGAAACAATTTCAGCTGCACCTCACATGATTCAAATCCACCAGAAGAAAGGCTGCAACACAACATTGCTCACTATCTGTTGCTTTCCCAGCACATAACATGCCATAACAGCACATAGCAGGTAAGATGTGAACAAAAACAGTGCATGTATATGTTCCACACATGCATTTTGTGTACTACCAACACTATGATATGATTAACTATGTCATGTAAGAGAGAGTACACAAATCATTTTTTGTATATATTGCAGCATGGTTATTTCAAGTTTTAAACTGGCCATTGAAACGACCCATTGTATCACCGCTGGTTACCTGGTGGCACTGGGGATCGAACTCCGCACCTCCTGCTTGCGAGGCAGATGCTCGGACCACTAGGCCACTCCTGCAGTCCCCCCACTGATGTTGCTTACACCAGGTGCTGTTAAAGCCCCGGTATGTATGTTAAATGCATTTTAGAAAACCATTAACTTCCAAAGTACCATTTCATCTTTATAGCAAAACCACAGTTCGCCTAGCTAGACAAACCTGCTGCATACAAGCCAGCAGAAGGGTTGCACGTACATGCTTCGTTAGGAAAACATAAAAATCAAGCAGAGCCTGCCCTTCATGGTGCATTATACCCTGATTTTGAGCAATGATCAAGATAGGCAGATGGTCATTTCATTGAACACTTGCATGATACATTCGTAGAATCGAAAAGACAAGTACTATTGCAAAATCTTCAAACAGTGTTTATTCTCAGAGAAAACATATCATGAAAAAAGTGTTGGATTAGTTATGGTGCACCTTGTATGGGGAAAGGGGCTCCCACTTTGTGAAAGGCTTAATTTTGGAATAACGACAGCATTTAGACTAGTTGGGTTACCATGTTTAGATAGTGGATGGGCTCAAAAAGACACTGGAAGTAAGCGCACTGTGTGGAAATTTCTTTCTGTATCCTTGTCTTTTTGAGCGCTTTCACGATCTAAACTTAATTTTGCAAGAGAGCAAGGAAAACAAATATTTAAATTCTGAAAATTAAGGATAAAAGATCATGTTTCATTGTGTTGCTTAAAGTGTACATTGTATCGCTATTGCTGTATTGCAGCACTTCTGTCGTGGTCTTGCATTGCAGCCTCTTGACTTTTGTTTATATAATAGGCAGTCGTTTTTTTCATTCGATTGCAACACTTTAGGAGTTACTGCAGAGTTGCGTGGTAGCGAACTCTCAGATTAACGGTTTGCATTATTACGCCAGCATAACTTGCTAAGTGTTTCACTGCAGTCTTGTTACTAGAACAGCCTCTTGAAAGTATTCAGCCTGGTGGTCATTGAGGGTTACTGTTCACATATCAAAATGCCGGATCAGCTGTATACTCTTTACAGCTACCAGAACTATGGTACATTTTATGACATGCTGGCTGAAGAGTGCTGGAGCACCAGACTGGGGATTTGGATGAAACAATTTTCAAATGTGTGCTCGGTATCACGCTGTTTTGTTCCAGTTGTGGAGAGGTTTTCTTTTCATATTTGTTCTGTCAAACATTTAAATTTTGGGCAATATGTTGTTGCCTTTATCTTGTGTTCTCTTTGTTGTTGAGGTTTAGTATTTTTGGCACAAGCACTCCACTCTATTACTTTTCAGTATAATTTAAAATTTGTAGGGCACGTCATGAAGAATAAAACTTCTACTTGAATAATCTGCATGTGTTTATGTTCTCATTGTTGATATAAAAACTTAGTTGAGACAGCTTGTATTTTAGCTCTGGCTAGAATTTTTAGGAGAGCCTCAGTAACATAATCACATGACCAACACAAACTTGGTATTATTGTTTGTGCAATGAAAAACAGTTTTAAAATAGTTATTAACAGCTGTCAGTGTAGGACTGGCCTAAAATGTTTTGTGCTCTATGTAGCTCTTCTCTGAGGCAGGATTAATTCATCTGCACCTGCAGCCTGATACCGCCAAGGTACCAATTCTTGGGTGAACTTATGATTTTTTTTTTCACTGAGCAAACTTGCATCATCTTGAAGCATGGAACTTGAGCTGATTCTTAACAGCTCTAGTGTAGCGAATTTCATTATCCTCATTGCTTAGTTTACATTCACCTCAGGACAATGGCCTTTTCCAGTTTAATTATCTGTGTCTTGCACCAGCTACATGCCACACTATCAGAAATCACCTAATCTTATCTAGTGAGCTTATAATCAGCTATCTCCTGCTATATTTTCCTTATGGTGAAATTCATTTTGTTGCGATACAATGCACAAGCTGTTTCCTGGCGTGGTGCTCAGCTTATCTGGAATGAAATGCTTGGGAAATGGTTCTCTGATTTCACCTTGAGTAGACGAAATTAACTTGTGCTAAGGCACTCTTTGGCCACAGATGCCCTTGTGCCATTAAAATCCATCAAATTCATTCTGTTGCCCTAAGATACCATTGGTGATTCATTCTCTGCATTGTATGCCCTGGCCAGATCCATTTTCTTCTTTTAATTTCTGCCAGAATATTAACAACTTCCTTGTTCATCCCTGTTATGGTTTCACTCGGTCAGTTGTTCTATTAATAATTATAATCACTTTATTGAAAACATATTTTGGGCTAAATGGCATCAAGTTTGCCACTCTGCACAATGATATATATGTTTGGTCTTGCATGTCTTTACTTGTGTGGTAATGTTTATTTTGTGCTCACTGTCTAAACAACCTTATTTGCCTATGATATCCTAAGCCCTTCTATACCTATTTTCCTTCCCCCTGGCTCTTTCTCTTTTCAGTCATTCTTCCTCGTTCCTTTACACCGGCCATTGGTCACAAGGCTGCTGTGGGAACGACAGTCAGCACTGGGCCCTTTTTTGTTCATGGAACCTGCACTGCTACTATTAACACTAATAGTACGTTATCAGTATTTTTGTGATACTGCATTTATTGTTATTTATGAAGTAGTTGGCTAAGGCAATGGTAGCAGTGTTGGATATTGCAATATATTATGCATATATCTCACTTGCAATATATAAGTGTGTTCACTATTACACTACCCTCTATTTCTTTCAGTTCAGTTATTTGGCTATAGATATATTGTGTAGTCAAGAGTTCGACGGAAATCCGTCTGGTCAGGCATGGTGATGCAATGAAGTGAAGTAGCAGTCACTGACCATAGTCGAAAAAAGAAAGACGTTTCGAAACCCGTACGGGTTTCTTGTTCACAGTGAGCAGGACAAGAGCGGTGGCGAATTTATATCCGGAGAATGTGACGTAAAGATCGGGCGTAGATGCCTGGCATGGGGCCAGCGTTCTTGTTTAATGTTGCTTGTGATGTTTGGATGAATAGCGATTCCAGCAGAAGGCGCGTCGTCAGGTTTCTTTCCTTAGATAAGATGGAGGCATTGCCCCAGTCAATCTGGTGGCCAGTGTCGTGTGCATGACCCGCCAGCGCATTTGTGGCATGCTTTTTGTTTTTCACATCACGTTGGTGGTCCTTTATGCGTCTTGAGAACTTCCCTGTCTCACCGATGTAGGCATGATTGCAGTTCAGGCATGGTATTTTGTAGACGACTCCTGGAAACTGCTCATTTGGTAGTCGGTCTTTCACATTCATTAGCTGATTCCGCAGCTTGCTGACAGGCATGTGGGCCACGCGTAAGTCGTATTTTGAGAACACACGAGACAACGCTTCGCTGATACCAGGCATGTATGGAATGCCTGCTCGTGTTCGATACGTCCTACAATCAGTGGTAGCTGGATGTGCAGCTCGTTCTTGTAGCTTTGATATGAAGCGGCTCGGATAACCGTTGGCTGACAGTTCTTCGTGCACTCTTTTTAACTCCTTTTCTTGATCTTGAGTTAAAAAGAGTGCACGAAGAACGGTCAGCCAACGGTTATCCGAGCCGCTTCATATCAAAGCTACAAGAACGAGCTGCACATCCAGCTACCACTGATTGTAGGACGTATCGAACACGAGCAGGCATTCCATACATGCCTGGTATCAGCGAAGCGTTGTCTCGTGTGTTCTCAAAATACGACTTACGCGTGGCCCACAAGCCTGTCAGCAAGCTGCGGAATCAGCTAATGAATGTGAAGGACCGACTACCAAATGAGCAGTTTCCAGGAGTCGTCTACAAAATACCATGCCTGAACTGCAATCATGCCTACATCGGGAGACAGGGAAGTTCTCAAGACGCATAAAGGACCACCAACGTGATGTGAAAAACAAAAAGCATGCCACAAATGCGCTGGCGGGTCATGCACACGACACTGGCCACCAGATTGACTGGGGCAATGCCTCCATCTTATCTAAGGAAAGAAACCTGACGACGCGCCTTCTGCTGGAGTCGCTATTCATCCAAACATCACAAGCAACATTAAACAAGAACGCTGGCCCCATGCCAGGCATCTACGCCCGATCTTTACGTCACATTCTCCGGATATAAATTCGCCACCGCTCTTGTCCTGCTCACTGTGAACAAGAAACCCGTACGAGTTTCGAAACGTCTTTCTTTTTTCGACTATGGTCAGTGACTGCTACTTCACTTCATTGCAGATATATTGTGCTGCTTTCCTAGTTTAGTCCACTCAAACTAAAACTTTGCTCTTTGTGTCACAGGTAGAATCTACAATGATTGCTGCTCTGTGTCTTGTAAGCAGGAGGCAGTGTTCAATGGAGCCATGAACTTTCCTTGGAATTGAAAAGCCTTTGCCGTATTATGCGCTGAACCACGAGTGTGAAGAGGAAAATGTCATGCCTTGGATTTCTGCATAGGTGAGCCATTGCGGTGAATCCACCAGCGCGAAAGACAGGGATGAGAAAGGAGACAAGACAGGTGCTGACTCGCGACTAAAGTTTGTTGGCGTGAACAGGGAATATATAAAAAGCCAAGCAATACCATAAACCATGTAGTTACAGATAAGCATACAGGACAACATGAGTCAAAAATCGCCCTCAACATTTCCCTGATCGAGGTAGTCCAACTCATTGTGTGTTAACACGATAGACAAAACACACATTCTTCACGGAGTCATAAGATGCGTCTAGCCTCGATAATCTCCCATTTAATCTCTCTGAATTTACTGCCAAAATGCGTGTTGCCAAAAGAAAAGGGTAGCAGACTTCACATCCCGTGCAGTGTACAGCAGAGTTACCCCAACCACCTAGCCAAGCCGCTACCCTCTTGTGTTCCTGTAGTCTTACATTCATACACCTTCCAGTTGCACCTACGTAAACCAGACTACAAGATAATAATATTTGATACCACATTCATTTTACAAGGTACATATACATTTCACTCTACACGTGTACTTTTCCCGAGCCACATTCACAGAATTATTCTTAAAATTTTACATGCTTTAGACAACGTATTACGGGCCGAGAAAGCCACTTTTACATCATACCTTCTGGCCACATTTTTCAAATTGTGCGACAATTTATGTACATACGGTAACACAACTGGTCTTTTGGCATCTCGCTGGCTGGCCCCAGCCTGATTGTGCCGGTCACAGCAAAACTGTCTCAGCTTCTTTAACAATTTATCATATGCTCTTGCAGTAACAAGGTTTGGAAATCCTGCGTTCGTTAACCTTAAAATCTGCTCTTGGAAACTAGTCGTCATGCTGTGAAAGCATAATTTCATCAATTCTGAGCCCGCGCTAGAAAGTACAATGCTATCTTTCACTAGCTTGGAATGGTCGACATGTAGCCAGGTAGCAGCTTAACACTCGCCAGCACACATGAAGTGTGCTGAACATCAAGGTAAGGTCCAGAAACCACAGCTCTTTTTCTTGGGACATTTGCTCCAAGGTAAACCTGAGATAAAGGCCTTGCTCCTTAAACAACTTGAGAAGATGTACAGGTCCCGAACTATCACAACCTTTATAAAAGACCAGAAAATCATCGACATAGCAAAAGATCTTTCCCCTGGCCCATGCACATTCTGGACAATTATTCTATCCACCCTACTCAAGAAAATATTGCTTAGCACAAGGTCAACCTTTGAACCACTACATATTCGAGACTTTAGAACACATACTGCACTGCGCTACTCTACAAACATGCTCTTCAAATAAATGCTATTCAATAACATGCTCTTCAGAAGAATTTCAGAAAAGGATTCATGCAAAATTATCTCTGGTTATTTGCAAAAGCATCTGTCTACTTCGCATCTTGAAGATCCATTTCTTGTACTCAATTTGCAGTGTGGTTGAGTATCTTAAGAATGACAATCCAGCGGATTGTCTTGTGATTAGTGTCGATGTAGAACTATTTTATTCTATCCCGTATGAAGATCTTGTGAAAAGCTTATGAATGTGTATATCGGAGCACAACGATGAGCTCGTGTTTAGGAACGGGTTTGTAACATGTCTTTTTTGGCACTTGCCTCCTTTTATTTGAAGTGAAGAGCATGTTTGTGGAGTATGGCAGTGCGGCATATGTTCAAAAGTCTGCTAAATGTATCGATTCGAAGGTTGCCCCTGTGCTAAGCAATATTCTCTTAAGTAGGGTGGAAGGAATGATTGCCAAGAAATTGCATGGGCTGGGGGAAATCTTTCGCTACGTCTATGATTTTCTGGTCTTTTACTAAGGTTGTGATAGTGTGGGACCTGTACATATTGTGAACTTGTTTAAGGAGCAAGGCCTTTGTCTTAAGTTTACCTTGGAGAAAATGTCCCAACAAAAAGAGCTGCGGTTTCTGAACCTTACCTTGATGTTCTGCACACGCCATGTGTGCTAGCGATATTCACCCAGGAGTGTTAAGCAGCTACTTGACTGTTGGTCGAACGATTCTAAACTAGTGAAAAATAGCATTGCGTCGTCAAGTCTAGGCTCGGTATTGGTGAAGCCATGCTTTTACAGCGTGACAACTGGTTTCCAAGAGAAGATTTTAAGGCTAATGAAAGCATGATTTCCCAACCATGCTATTGCAGAAGCGTGCGATAAATTGTTAAAGCTGAGCATATAAGATTGGGCAAGTTGGTCTGACATGCTAAAGATAAGAATGGCGCAGCATCAAGTAACGAGGACAACAGGAGAGCACACCCACGCACAAGTGCCATCCTTGGAGCGGATGCAGAATCTAAGAGCGTGTACTTGACATTCAGTGTTGGCAGCCAAGGATCGGGCTCGTTCAATCTTTAGCGTTCAAATCCGTGTTTCCTCGTTTCCTTGACTGTCAACGCTGAATGTCAAGCACGCGCTCTTGGATTTTGTATCTGCTCCAGGGTTGGCACTTGTGCGTGGGTGTGCTGTCCTGCTTTCCTCGTTACTTGATGCTGTGCCATTCTTCCCTTTAGCATGTTAAAAGCTGAAACCCCTTTGCAAAGACTGGCATGATCAGGCTGGGGCCAGCCAGTGAGATGCCAAAAGACTGACTGTGTTACTGTACATACATAGATTGTTGCAAAATTTGAAAACTGTGGCCAGAAGGTATGACGTAAAAATGGTGTGTTCGGCATCTAATAAGTTGCCTACAATCTGTAAAATTGTTAATAATTTTGTGAATTTCGTTAGGGAAAAGCACATGTGTCGAGTGAAACGTGGCAACATATATGTGCCTTGCAACCATTGCATGCATTGCATACCATTATCATGTGGTTGGGTTTATGTTGGTGAAACTGGAATGTGTATCAATGTAAGACTACAGGAGCATGAGAGGTATTTGGATATTGGTAGGGGTTGTAACTTATCTGCATATTACAAGGGATGTGAAGGCTGCTAGCCATTCCTTTCGGCAACACGCATTTTGGCACTACGTTCACAGCAGATTAACCAGAAAATTATCGAGGCTAGACACATCTTATGACTCGGTGACGAATGTGTGAGTGTGCTGCCCATAGCGTTAACATGCAGCGGGTTGGACTGTCTAGATGAGAGGAATGTTAAGGGCAATCTTTTACTTATGTTGTGATGTAGCTTATGTGTAATTGTGTAGTTTGTGGCGTGTGGCTTTTCTGTATACTCTCTGTTCACTTCAATAAACTTCAGTTGCGAGTCAGTGCCTGTTTTGTTTCTTTTCTCGTCCCTGTCTCGTGCTGATAGATTCAAGTACTTGTAGAGTAGATTCACTGAATTGTGTACTTGCAGAGGCTTGTGAAAAAACGAGAGGAATTTTCTTTCCTTTATGCGGAATGGAAGGTTGAAATTTTTTTACTTAAATGTTTGCAGCATTAAATTCTATTCGGAAAGGTAAAACCCACTTTATTGTACATTTTGTGTGCAATGGTGCCGGTGGCTGCATGCAACTGAAAACATTCGTCCAGGTTATCTAGCTAGCGTCCTTCTTCCTTGTGCCACATTTTCTGAAATAATATTTTGTCAGATTTATTTCAATCAGAATTTCTAAGAACATATTGGTGATCACATATGACATAATTCAAAGCGTGATCATTGGTATTTTTTAGTCTTGGGCAGTACAATGTGAGGTACATAGTATATAGTAAAATTAAATATGACCAGTCTAACATAAACAAAACTACTTTTTTTTAAAGGAAAATTTTGCTACCGAAGTGCTGGAGTGACATGGCATTATGAAGACGTGGACAGTGTGCTGTATTCATGATGGCACGAGAACTTGCGTACAGTGCTTCAGGTAACTGGTGAGTACCTTGGTGCTGTGCTTCTGCTAATGTAGCCAAATTATGTTTTTAATCTAAGAGTGTATCTGAAAACTTAAGCAAAAATTGAGTAGTATTTAGATATTCTTGCACCAGATACCATTGTGAGAATTAGTTATTAATGATGTGTCTCACATGTACCCTTGTCTCCTGAATATAGTAAGCATGGCTTTCGAGCTGAGTGCCTCCGACGTATGAAAAAAAAATGGCCACTGGGCTGCTCCACGACGCGTGGAGCAGCCCAGTGTAGCACATTCAGGCTTCATGGAGTGGAGAATGAAGGCAGTAGAAAACACAGCACAAACCACAGGACCAGGAAACTGACAAAACACACCAACCCTGATGACACTCTTTGCATGAAGGGTGTTATAAAGTTGCCTGTCATGTAGTGCAAGATGGAGGTCGCACAGGACGGGTGTTAAATATATGAGTTGATGCAGACACCTGTCATTACGTAGTACTCACTGTAGAACTCGAGCAAGAAGCAAAGGTAACATCTGAGCATGGCCACTCTTGTGCTTTCCTCCGCAAGCAATCTGGAATTGCACTTAGAAATCTTTTATGCTTTCTCTTGACATATACATCATTGCTGCATGTGGCGAGGAAAAGTACATACCCTTGATGTCAAGTGACAGTGAACTCACAGGGCTGGTAACAGCTCACTGAGGTGTTGTGATATATCTACAGGGCACCTCATGAGAACAAAGAGCCCTTGAAGGAATTCTCTCAGTTTGTTGCCACATGGACCTTTTTGTAATCAATGACTCTAAATGGCAAGCCTTCCTTTAGTGTCACAAAAAAAGGCCTAGGACATGGGTCTTTTTGCTTCTCCATTAGTGCCAAAATGTTTGCTAGCGAGATCTTTCGCAGATATATAATTATTTCACAAAATGTCAAGAAGGAGAATGAAGCTGCACCAAGCAGTACCAGTAAAAAACTTATCACAGCTGTTCAAAAAGCAGAAAGACTCATGCCTTCATCCTTCTTTTGCATCAGACACATGAGGACACTTCGTCTTTCTGGGTCATCATTTTGAAAAGGTTCACATGGCAACTGCCTTTGGTTAAATTTCTGCCAAGAGCCCTTTTTTGAAACTTGAGCATCCGTTCCTTGTGAGGCACACTGCAGAGATATTGGAATGCCTTAGTGAGCTGCTTCCGGTACGTGTGACTGCATTTTCACTGACATCAGATATTAGTACATTTTCTTGCACGTGCTGAGATAATGGAAGCTATGAGTGAAAACATGCGGTTTTGGGGAAGTGTGCTTCCTGGGGCCGTATTCCAAGTTTGTGTCATAATAAAAAGCGTCATAATCTGCCGCAACGGGCATGCCCGGGAACTGGATATAAACTGAGTGCGGGACTTTTGCTTCGTCTTGTCTTGCCTATAACAGATTGGATGGACGATAAATTTGGCAAGCGTCTCCCACCTTTTTCAGATGTTACCAATGTTCCTTGCTCGCTAAGTTGTGCATTTAGTACTATGTACAGAAAGGCACCTGCATTGAATTGCATCTGGCCCCCATCCTGAGCTACTTTCTATTTGCACAAAATGATAAGCAACTGTAAAGACTTTCATGCGCACAGTGCCGCCCGGGAAAGCGCATTTTGTCTGCTTCTTTCTGGACCTGTGGTTTTTACTGTTTACTGTTATGAGAAATGAATTTTGGGCAATAAATTATAACGGGTTGGTTCTCGGTGAATGGCTTTTGAAAGCTTCTACGAAAGCCGATTGTTCAATAGCGGATGGTTGAAATGTATTTGTGAAATTTATATTTGGTGTTGTGTGACCACTAAATGAGGATTTTTTATGCTTTTCAGATGGATCCGACAGCAATATGCAGATGTACAATGTGTGTAGTTTGCCATGAAAATAAAACGTATGTACTTGTACTCACCCAAACACTTACCACTCTTTCATTCTAAGCTGCATTCTTTGTACGTATGCACTACATAATATGCGTAAAGGAAAGCCTTGTACATAATACTTATTTCTTCGGCACCTGGACGGCTATATCTGCAGTGAACATTGCGGGCAGAAGCTATACGAAGACGCATGTTCATGTACTACAGAAAGTACATAATTACAATACAGATAATTTCCGCTCTAGATGAAATGACTTCCGAGTGAACGGAGGACGTATGCATACACAATGCGGAAACTTCAATAAGAATAAAACATAACCATTCGTTGTGAAAAAACGATTTCGGTCTCGTGCATAGCATGGCGTAACTTTCCGTTACCAAGAATGTGACAGTCGTCATACGGAGTCTCTGTTTCTGACATTTAGTCCGTACCTCATGTTGCGGAAAACCCTCCGGCAACGCATTACCAGCGGGTTTCTCTGTACTGCGGAGCATTTTTTTTTACAGTGTGGCGGCGCCGCGCGGCGCCGTGGCTGGTGACGAGGTTGGTCACGTGGTGCGGAGCCGCTGGCGCGGAGCGCCGGCGAAACCGAGTGGGGGGGGGGGGGGGGCTTTTTATATCTGGCGCGCTTTTATTCTCTTCGGAACAAGTGATCATTACAGGCAGGCAGTGCTTAATAAACGGACGGAGTGTCGTGGGAAAGAGTCTATTCCAGAGCAAGATAAAGAATGAGTACACAAAGGGTAGACACGAACCAAAACCATGATGGTACTGAAAGGCTCAATACAAAGATAACCGCGTTCTTTAAAAGCATATATGAATAAATTTACAAAAGGAACACAGGACATAGTCAACAAATCTCTTGTGCTTGGATAAAAAAAAAAAGTCAAGCTGGACATCCTGAAATGATAATGCTTCGCAGCTCCCGCGCAAAGTGAAAAATAAATGGTGCTCCAACGGTGGCAGGCCGCTTTCCGATTTTATGCGCATCCTTGTCATAATTTTAGAGCATTGTGTGGCTTCTCAGTCGTCGTCAGTGGCCCAAATATCATGAAGGGGAAATGAACTGCAGTCCTCACTCCTCCGTAAAGCCCTTTAAGGGTTTCAAATACGCGCCTGGGCAACAATACGGCGTGCAGTGCGTTTCAACACGAGCAGTACAATATATCCGCAATTGTCGGGCAATAAATAGGCCCAAGGTTTCCGTGAATGCGCAAGGCTTTGACCTGAAACTGAACCGCGCAATGAGTGCATGCTGTATTGATTCGTGCTCTGGCCCTCCATGCCCCCCAATCCGCACACCCCTTACTTTTGTAAACTAATCGCACACACGGGCGCCGTGCGCCATACGCCGTATGTTACCAGCTCACTGCGATGTGAAAACAACAACAGCCTGTGCTGACTCTTTGGGTCTGTTTTTTCAAAGAGCATTGCTTTAAAAACGTGTCCCAACTGTTGTCCAAAGCGCGAAATGTGTTTTGGTGCAAGAGTGCAGACGACTCGCGGTCTGGCTTGGCCATGACATTCTATGGCTTCGAAAGGATCGTCGATGGCAAAAGAAAAAAAAATATGGCTCCGGTATGTTTCACAATACATTACATATTCACATACAGGGTGTTCAGGCTAAATTTAGCCAAAGGTTAAAAGATCAAATATCAAACCAACCGGCTTGCGCATCATAGGCAATTTTTGTTTTGCAATTAATTAATCAGAAATTAAGATAATTTTTCTAAATGCATAAATATTGACTTTAGACAGCAGATGTGAATAGCAAAGTTGGTGAGCGCCTTCATGAAACCTCATTTTATTTATATGCGATAAAGAAAGCCTCACCTATATCTTTTTTCCGAGCTCCAAAGAATGCCCGTGAAATGCAAAAAAAAAACTAATCACGTGACTGGCGCATTAGCGCGCTACGATTGTGCTGCTCTCAATCCTGGCTTGAGTGAACAAAATCAGCTGCTGGTATGGCGCCGCGACCCGATTGCTCCGGCAGGCCGATATGTCGACGGTGGTTGCGACGCCCGAGCGCAATTTGCACCGTCGTACTAGCAGACTGGCTCGGGCAGGCGTTGAAACCACCGTCGACATATCGGCCTGTCGGAGCAATCGGGTCGTGGCGCCATACCCGCAGCCGATTTCGTTCACTCAAGCCAGGTTTGAGAGAGCACAATCGTGGCGCGCGAATGCGCTACTCACGTCATTTTTTATGTATTTCTCGGGCTTCCTTTGGTGCTCGGAAAAAAGATATACTTGAGGCTTTCGTTATCGCAAATAATGGAATGGGGGTTTCTGAAGGTGCTCTCCAACTTTGCTATTCACATCTGCTGTCTAAAGTCAATATTTAAGCATTTAGAATAATTATCTTAATTGATAATTAACCAAGAGCAATACAAAAACATTCCTACATGCGCAAGCCGGCTGGCAGCTGTATGTAAGCGGCTTCGCTGGCCTACCTGAAATATCTTATTTTTTAACTCTTGGCTAAAGTTATCCAGGACACCCTGTATATTTCTTCCATCCGTTGAATTCGTTTGAGAAGTTACGTTAGGACTGCGACTACAAATCATTCAGTGTGCATCGCGTGGATAAATGCCGAAATAAATCATATAAACAATATTTCCTCGTTGACCCTCCCAATTCTTCTTTAGTTACAGTGTTCCACCTGAAACAAGCAAAAAAAATGCTGGCAGCTAGGCTATGTGACTTAAAAATTCACCAGCTCACGGTGGCTCGAATTGGACCTTATCCGGTTTGAGTAAACGCGACTCTCAGTCAATGCAGCCTGAGTAGCCCGACGAAGATCGAGCTTGACGCTTGTTTTGGCAGAGAACGCGCGTGCAGCCCTGCGGCTGAAGGCGATGAAAAATGTGGCAAAGGTCACATTGCATGGCACGGTGACGTTGCCGCAACTCCGCGACGTGGTGAGTACACTTCCTCACTTAAACCATATGTCTGCGTAATGAAGTATTTGATGGAACACCGTCTTGCGAGGAGCGAAGATTGCTGAATTATCACATGTACGCCAGACAGCATTTGGGGAAAAGAAAACAAGATGTTTCGACGCCCGTACGGTTCCTTGAAAATTTGGGCAGTGTAAAGAGTCGATCCCCTTGTCCAGAGCGCTCGAGCGGTGCCGTCCGGGGGAAGCAAGGCGACATTCTAAAGCAGGTATTCACTTTCTCTTATCATGCTTACGCTCGAGAGAAGCCCAATAGACATGTGAACCGGACAGGCATCAGCGCCTTAACGCTAGCAAAGCAGTTGCGAAAAGATTTAACTTCATTTGCTCCGCAGCACTCCGCCCGAGCGCTCTAGACAAGAGTGATCGACTCTGTACGTTCAATATTTCTGAAACGCGTGCCGTCTGCGGAGTTTGTTTAGCTTGTCGTCCTCTAGTCTTTGTTCGATATAAGGTTCGAGGGCTGACTGGACGTGTAAACACGTGCAGCGAGTAATAAATATACAGTCGAGCTCACTTATAACGGCCGCTTCTAACGAACGTTCGCTTATTGCGAATGGGGTTGATGCCGCCCTCAAGACAAGTATTAGGCCAATAGCACTGCGTCTCAGACACAACGAACAACCAAGGCCGCAAAACTCGGTTAGAGCGGACAAGTATGATGCGCACACTCCCACCCCGCGGTCGAGAAACGTGCCTCCCGCTTCCCGCAGAGCGTGGAGATTGGCCACCAAGAAAAAGCTATAAAAAAGAGCGGAGGCGTATTCAACATTGACGAAGCTATTCACTATTTTCTAAATACTGCCTCAAAAACGCACGCCTGCCTTGAAGAGCAGTACCTTCGCCGGAGGAAAGCGCAGCAATCTTCGTGTTACCGACCTACGCCCGAGCATCGACAGGAGCGCACGGCGGCTGCGCTTTATCGTCGTCAGGTCTCGCAGATATTGGTCTGTTCAGAGGTATATACGTTTTGCACGCTACCGGCGCAACACAAATGCCTGCTCCTTCTGGTAGAATTTTCTTGCCACCATTGCCCTCTTTTCCGCCAGAATAGGGGCATGCTTGTTGAGGCGGCTAGTAACTTTCAGGAAGCCCCCTAATGTTTCCTTTATTAACTAAAAAAAGCAGCAAATATTGCTCAGTTGACCCCAGCTATTGATATGGAATATTTGCGTACTTATCTGAGCGGAGGCGCCCATTAGACCACCCGGTTTTCATGATTTTGTTCTTCTCTGTATTTTTTTGCGCTACGGACGGACGAGGTATGCCCGTAGCAAGGAAGCATCCTTTCATAAATATGTTAATTTCCTTCCACCAGTCATTATCACCAATGAAGCATCACCGCCTCAGTAACGCGCTGTTTTAAAAGTCGGTATGTACGCGCGAACATATTGCGTTTCTTTTCCCTTACGAGAGGGCGCCACGACACAAACTGAGAGAGAATGAGTACACGCTTAACGGCCATCTGCAACAGAGCCCAGGATTGAGCTTTGCTATAAACGGAGTATGCGCAGTATGTAAAACAAAATATCGGGCATCGTGATATTCAGATTTCTAGTACCAAAAATCTTGCGTAGTTAGAATGAACGGATTGATAATCAGCTTGCTGTCTAGAAAGCATGTAGCTCCGCCTAAACATAAAACGTATGTTAAGCATGAGATACTTTTACCTCACTTTCTCGGCAAATTAAAGCGAGCATCTTAAGGAAATAGCGGTGAACCTGAAGCAAATATAAGGAAGAATTTATGCAAAATATACCGAAACTTTCCGTCAGAATAATACCTAGCAGAGAAAACTTCAGCCCCAAGCGGAATTAGAACCATCGGCGTACGAAACAGAGCCGCTCTATTTAACCGTGTCTTTGACCAGCGGCGATTGCCGTTGCCTCTCGAGCTGAGTGTGAGAGAAAGCAATTAAATGAAAGGAAAGGTGGAGAAGTCGGCCGGCGGTATGGTGACCCTTGCCTGCTACTCCACACTGGGGAAGGAGGAAATGAAGAGTAAAAGGGGATGTGAGGGCGCGAATGGAGGAATATGATGCCAAAATACAATGAATTGCTTGGACACACACACACACACACACACACACACACACACACACACGCACACGCGCACACACACACACACGCACACACACACACACACACACACACACACACACACACACACACACACACACACACACACACTGAGTGAGCTGACTCTCAGCGCCGCAGGTCCCTTCTCCGAATGACGTTATCGGACTTGGTTATGAAAGAAACTGTACGGGGGGTTTATTTTACATTATTTAGAAGATTTAGGAACCCACTGGTGGGTGATGGGGGAAGGTCGGAGGATCTGAGAAGATCGGAGGATGATCGAGGATTCCTTCCTCACGGCACTCCTCATCCGGTTAAAAAGGGTCCGGTCCCTAGGATTCCCCAGGTTCGAGGAGGTCTTCGCCAGGTTGGGCGTGGCCTAACTTGCGTTGTCGTACACACACACGCACACACACACACACACCACTTCACATAGGGACACGCCCCCGTCACATGCCTAGCCGGAGAGGGAGGGTGCCGCTGGACAATCGCCCCCACCAGAGAGCGTTGTCTTCGCGTCCGAACGACAGTTCTCATGGGCGAGGCGCCAGCGAGCAGGCACAGTTGAAGGGGTGAGTCACCCCTGCTCGGTTCTGGCGGTCGCTAACTGCCTCCGTGCCGCACGGTCGATCTTCCAGGAACAATGTTGTTTACAAACGGCAGTGGAATCCTCCGTCTCGAATCCAATAAACCACGCGAGGACCGGCCGTGGGAACCCAGATGCCTATCGCCGTGCAGTGACCCCGGTTGCAGGTCTCCGGGCCGAATACGCAGCTGAATCAGACCACCGGCTGTCGCCAGAAACCTTACAGCTCCTCTGCGGCCCGAAAAATCTCGAATGTCCTGCGTTGACGACCGCTGTGCAGGAAGAGATGAGATGGCGTCCGTGTTGGTCCCCTGGATTGCAATATCATCGCCCCCAAGACCGAACCCAAAGCACCACCAACAAAGGAAAGCGCAGGTGGGACGTTCCAAACAGCAAAGCACTGCCCCACCTGCAAGCGCTCGGACTTCGCCAAAGAATCACCAGGCCTCTTCCATTGACAACAATACACTTTTAAAAAATTGTGTTCAAATTTGGGTTAATTTTGTGCCGACTGAGCGCGAAACATCCCCTTTTGAAACTGCCACAGCCGGATTACTCGGAACAAAGTAAAAAAAAACTCACACAGGAGGAGATTCCTTTTAGTTCTCCCGCTTACATCAGTCTGCTCAAGCCATCAGCATTTCCGTGCAGTTTCCCCTTCTTATAACGCACAGAGAAATTGTACTGTTGGAGAGCCAGACTCCATCTGAGCAAGCGACCATTTTTGGGGGACATCTGTCGCAGCCACGTTAAAGGACAATGGTCAGTCTCAAATACAAACTTTGCTCCGTACAGGTAACACGACATCTTCTGCGCTGCCCAAACTAAACACGCGCACTCTTTTTCGGAAGCGCTGTACGGTTCCTCTCTACTGGTCAGTTTGCGGCTGATGTACAGAACTGGGTGTTCTTCATGGTCGTAGCCAACTTGGCTTAAGACAGCACCCAGCCCTCTATCACTGGCATCACACTGGACTATGAACTCTTTCCCATAGTAAGGGGTCTTGAGCAAGGGTCGGGACACGAGTGCTTCCTTCAGGCTTTTGAAGGCGTTTTCTTTTTGGTTATCCCAACTTACGTTAGTAGGTGCTCCCTTTCACAAGGCATCAGTTAAGGGACTAGCCCGCTGTGAGTAGCTAGGAATATATCGCTGGAAGTACCCAACTAATCCCAAAAATGAGCGAATGTCCGTTTTCGTCCGTGGTTGCGGAAATGCTGCGATCGGGGCAATCTTTAATTCGGATGGGCTCCTAGTTCCCTGGCCTACAACGTGGCCCAAGTACGTCACCTGTGCGCAACCAAATCTACACTTTTCTGCCTTCAGTGTCAGTCCAGCCTGTCGTAAACTGGAAAACACGGTCCTTAGGTGTTCTAGATGCTCTTGCCAGGTTTCCGAAAAAATTGCCACATCGTCTAAATAAGGGAGTGCAAAGCACTGCATGTCCTTTAGTACGATGTCCATGAGTTTCGAGAAGCTGTACGGGGCATTCTTCAACCCAAAACTAAGCATTAAGGGTCGAAAGGTGCCCGTTGGGAAGATGAAAGCGGCATACCTGCTCGCGTTTTCTGAGAGGGGAACTTGCCAATACCCCCGTAGAAGATGGAGGGTGGAAAAAAATTTCGCGCCGCTCACCCTTTCTATCCTTTCCTCTATGTTGGGAATCGGGTATAGCTGATCCCTGGTAATTGCATTCAGCTTTCATTAATCCAGGCAGGGACGCGGATCTTTCCCTGGGGCCTCAACAAGAATTAGCGGTGAGGTATAGTCACTTTCCGCTGGCTCTACAACCCCTAACTCCAACATGCGCTGAATTTCCGCTTCCATTATTTCTTTTTGCCGCGGTGATACCCTGTAGGGTTTCGACCGTACCGGCTCATCAGAGGTGAGCTCGATTTCGTGTGTCAGGAGGTGTGTCTTTCCCGGGCGACTGCTAAATAGGTCAGCGAATTCGCTCAACAACTGCTTTAGCGTGTCGACCTGGGTCCCGCTTAGAAAATCTGCATTCACGGAGTGAGCCAGAATGTTCTCCACGTTGTCACTAGCGTCCGCACCTCCCTTCCAACCCTGACTCTCGCTGTCCAGCTCTTCTGGTTCATTTAGAGTCAGATTGACGATCCCACTGCGTTCCACGAACGGCTTCATCAGATTGCAGTGATAGATTCTCACCTGCTTTCCCCTGCCTGGAACCCTTAGCGCGTAATTCGTCTCTGAAAGTTTTTGCAACACTTCCACTGGACCGTCCCAGTGAACTTCCAGCTTGTTTTTTCGCGATGGCCGGAGGATCATCACGCGATCGCCCGCGGTGAAGCCTCGAAGGCGCGCGTTTTTGTCATAATAGACCTTGGCGGCCTCCTGGGCAGCTTTCATATTTCGATTTACTAATTCCCTCGTGTTGTTAAGGCGGTCCAGTAGCTGAAGCACGTACTCAACCACTGTCTGGTTCTCTCCTGTCCCTTCCCACATTTCTCTCAGCATTCGGAGGGGAGAGCGGAGGGCTCTTCCGTACACGAGTTCTGCTGGCGTAAACCCCGTAGCTTCGTGGGGGACTGTTCGTAAAGCGAAAAGTGTGGCCGGCAGACAATCCTCCCAGTCTGCTTTATGCTCATAACAAAGAGCGCGTAGCACCCGCTTCAGCGCCGAATGCCATTTCTCTACACTGTTGGACTGCGGATGATACACCGAGCTGTGTAACAGTTTTATTCCGCATCTTTCTAGGAATGTGGTCGTCAAGGCGCTTGTAAAAACCGTCGCCTGATCGGCTTGGATTTCGGCCGGAAATCCTATTCTCGCGAACACTGACAAAAGGCCGTCAACTATTTCTGTGGAGCTCAAGTCCTTCAACGGAATTGCTTCGGGAAATTTTGTCGCGGGACATAGCATAGTAAGCAAGTACTTATAGCCTGATTACGTTTTAGGCAAAGGGCCTACTGTGTCTATTACAAGCCGGCGGAAGGGTTCCGAGATCAATGGAACAATTTTCAGTGGAGCCTTCCATGTCTCTCCCGGCTTGCCCACGCCCTGGCAAACATCGCATGATTTTACGTAGCGTTCTGCATCTTTGAAACAACCCGGCCAATAATATTCCATTAATAGCCGCTCCTTTGTTTTATTGATTGCCAGATGTCCTGCCCAGCCATTTCCGTGGCAGAGACTCAGAATGTACGCTCTGTATTTTTCGGGCGCGTCCAGCTGATCAAATGTTTTGCCTTTTCTGTCCTGGTAGTGTCGGTATAGTAAACCTCCCTTCTCGAGTATCGTTATGTTGCGTCTCGCGATGCCCTCTTTAGCTTTAAGGTGCAGTCTTTCCAAAGTGGGATCCTGCTTCGGTTCTTTTATTAGGGACTACCTGTTCACCTGCAGAAGGCGATCAAAACTACGCGATGTTGGAGATAAAACGGATCCTTCAGCGTTTTCTGCTTCCTCTACCGACTTCGTGGTTGAAGTCCCTGGTCGCTCATCTGCTCGGTCAACTGTCTGGCTTTCATTCCTCGTTGGTTCCCTTCCCTCCTCATTCGATTGCAACGATATGCTGGCTGGTGCGTCTCTGGCTACCTGAGGTTAGGGAATCTGACTTAGTTGAGATGCGAGCTGACGAGTTCTCGATCTTGTCAAAGCTTGTATCACCCCGCTTCCGAGTTTCTGGCCTCTCTCGCGTAGCAATTGGTCTGATCGATTCGAGAAGAGGTAAGGATATTGAAGTGGCACGGCCTTCGAAACTGCGGCCTCAGTGATTAGCTCTCCAAACGGTCCACAAATTATCACTCTAGCTACGTGAAGGCATACACTGTGTTCTTCTACTGCCTGTTTTATCCACGAGACTTCTCCCGTAAAATCGTCCGCGGAAACATAAGACGGATGGACAACGTCCATCGTCGCGGCGCTATCACGAAGCACCCTGCACGGTTTCCCGTTAACGTGCAGCTCGTGCAGGTATGGCTTAAGGAGCTCTAGATTCTCGGCGTTATCCTCGACGCACGAGAACACCAAACGTTGTTTTGTACACTTGGCTGCAAAGTGCCCGACACCATTGCAGTTGTAGCAACAAAATGGCCTACTAGCCTCAAACTCTTTTTTCGCGGCTGTGTCTGCTCCCTGTCACTTCGCCTGTTCTTCACGCTTTTCTGGCGCTACCTTCGTTGCCTCCGATTGCCCCGAACTTCTAGCACTTCGCGTCTTTCTGCAAGGCCCTTTATCTCGCATCGCGTTTCGAGCGTGTGACGCACCCTCTTCAGTGCTCAACCTTCTGCGCGAAACGTACTCCTCTGCTAGCTCAGCGGCCCTTTCAACTGTGTCGACTTTTTCCCTGTCTTGAACCCACAGTTTCCCCACTTGGGGAATGCTTCGGTAAAATTGCTCAAGGCAAAAACACTCAATGATTTTGTCCCGGATTTCATAAACCTCGGCTCCTTTTAGCCACTCTATCAAATTCGTCTTCAGGCCATACGCGAAATCCCGATAGCCCTCGCTATCGTTTTTCATCGCGTTCCTGAAGCGCTGTCGGAAAGCTTCGGCTGACAGCCGGTACCTTTTTAGCAGGCTGGCTTTGACTTTTTCGTAGTCAGCTGCGTCTTGTGTGCTAACCCCCGAATGCAGAAATGTAACTTGGCTCGAACTTAACTTCCATCGGTCTCAAGTGAGCTCCATCGTGTTTCATAAACCGAACTCGGCTTGAAGTGCGACTTGCAACCGGCTTGGCTCGATCCTAGTTCGGTCCAACTTCAAGTCGGCTGAGGAGCTTGCTTGAAGCCGACTTCGTTGTATTTTCCAACATGGCCACCTACCGATCGGACGTCGCGCGGAGGGTAGCTGCGTTCGAGTTCGCTTGCCACGCCATGGACGTAGTATTTTCTGAGGCCCATTCGTTGCCGAAGATCCCACGGCCAGCGTTACAAGATCGGGGGAACCCGATGGAGCTCTACGACGACGAGCACTTTCTCGCCCGCTATCGGTTCTCCAAGAACGCCGTGCGGGAGCTGCTCACCGTGTTGCCCCTGCGTGAAAGCCCCGACAACAGGGAACCGCCTGTTCCTCCGATGCTGCAGCTACTCCTGGCTTTGAGGTTTGATGGGGCCGGTACTTTCCAAACCGTCACCGGGGATCTGGTGCGGATTTCGCAGCCACGGTGTGCCGCGCAGTTGGCAAGGTCACCTTGCTGATTGCCAAGCACCTGCGCCCGATGCTGGTGCAGTTTCCAGCCGTCTCGCAGTTTGGAAAGCTGATGCGGGACTGTTATGAGATCGGTGAATTCCCTGGTGTGACCGGCTGCATAGATTGCACGCATGTCCGCATCAACAGCCCGGGTGGCGCAGATGCGGAAGTCTACCGAAACCGCAAAGGCTATTTCTCCATCAATGTGCAGGTGAGCAATGAAAATTGAAATTCTCTGAAGAGTTACCACTGTTCAGCTCATTCGTATTCGTTCGCGTCGTGCACGTGCTGTCATTTTATTTATTTCCCCGCGGTGCTACGAACGTACAGTCACAAGATTACTTGCCCGAAAGAGGCGGGTTCGATCCCGGCCGCGGCGTTCACATTTCGATGGAGGCGAAATGCTGGAGCCCTGTGTACTGTGCGACTTCGTTGCACGCTGAAGAACGCCAGGTGGTAGAAATTTCCGGAGCCTTTCACTACGGCGCCCCACATAGCGAAATGTGTCTCTTCGGAATATGCGATCGAGGCCCAGCATTTTGTTTTAGTACTGCTTTATAATGTAGCTTTGTACTCCATGAAGAGTGTAGCTTCGTTCTCCATGCTCCATGAAGAGTAGCACTACATTCTAGGCGCTATATTACCACGCAATCACTGTGCAAATTCACCGAAAGGAAGGTTAGTTAATGTTTCCAATGACAGTGCATGACAAAGTTGACAAAGCTTGACCACACTTTCGAGCTGTGGCATTAAATCAACGCAATATTCCTTTATACGTGCAGGTACCAAAAAGCCCACATAAAGACACGGAATGTGGTCGAAAGGAAATTCGGTGTCTGGAAGCGCCGCTTCCCTTGTCTGGATATGGGGCTCCAGCACAAGCCGAAACAAGCTGCAGTGATCATCACAGCGTGTGCAGCCCTGCATAACTTTGCATGTTTGATGAAGGAGCCACAGCCTCCTATTGAAAACGCTCCCATCCAGGACGCTCCACCGGCTCGCACCAGCCCGACAGCAGCGAGGCGGCCAGAGCACCTGCCACCTGTTGATGCTGTCAGCGACAGCTTGTCGGGAATGCAGGCACGACGGGTGCTCATCCAGAAGAGCTTCACATAGGTAAGAAATGCACAGTCCTCAACACTGTCCCATGCATTTTGTATAAAGCATGTTTATAATGCGCACTTGCTCATGCTACCCGTATCCCAACTTTTGTGCAGGAACTAAAGAAATGTTACAGCAATGGGAACGACTAGCAGCAGTTCAAGCGGCGGGACGAAGAGGTCGACGAAGTGCAGCTGGGGATCCTGAGTGACTCCTGAGAGTGTGCTCATCATGACGCTCTCTGATCTACGACCGCAGACCTTCACTGCGAATACACCCCTTTACACTAGAATTTTTTCTCAGCTTCGGAAGCTTTTAAGTTGCGAGCTTGTTGCATTAACAAACTGCTACTCTTCCACTTCTAGGTTCTGCATTTCTTGCTATAGTGTTCTATTTCAAATGCTATTTTTCAAGAACGCTGTATTGATCTTGCAGGAGGCGAATACCAGAAAAGCTCTTGTTGACCCTGCTGCTGAGGGTCTTAATGGCGCTCAGTTCATTTGTTTAAGAGCTGCTGCCTTGGCGGCTTTGCTTACACGCATGTGAAAAATTACCAGATTTGGTAAAGTACAACAGTTAGGCCTTAGGTGGAGCAGTCGCAGGGCTTGTGCACCTTTCCACAGAGCAAACATTTGTGTGGCTGCTTTGGTAGCGGCATGGAATTCAGGTTCCTCACAGCAAGTAGTTCTGCTACTTCGTCTTTTCTACTTTCATCCGGCTTGCACTTCAAGCTTGGGCTCTTGCATGTCTTCCATGTGTTGAGTATAAATTTGTTTTTATGTCACAATTGTAATGACAAAGAAGTGCCCATGTGGCAGCGGGACTGCTCTCGGCGAGCGCGTGCTTCGGGTTGGTGCTGCTGGAACCGTTGACTGTCTGTGAACGCTGTTCTGCGCTTTGTACTTTCTGCCCGGAAAACCCATTGCACAATCATTAATTTCAAATATCCCTTTTACAACAAAACGAGACGTTCCCGATTGCCTACAATGATGAAATTCCAGATCACTGCGAAGTTTAGTTTTCTGGCTTGCCAACAGAGGTGTGTTATGAATCAGTTATTAAATTTCTCACTTTTTTTTGGCTCTATTGAGGTAAAAAAAAAACATGAGTGTATTCTTTTCATTTGGTTTGCTTTCAAGATGGTGTAGAACGGTCGAACCTTCAGCTCTCACACTGGAGCCTTCTTTTCAAGGAACGATGCTCGAGTGGTTTGTTGTGCATTTTCGCTTTCTCTCGTCTCTGTTCAAAGTGGGAGTTGGTTGTTGTCATAGTATGGTGCAAAAGGTCGATTCTTTAGGTCTGAAATGGGCTTCCTGACATGATCCACATGCCTCGTCCAGCTCAATCTCTTACAACAAAGTTGCCTAACGGGCAGTAACTGGCACAGAGAAAGAAGCGAAGTTCACTGCAGCATATGTGCGGAGAGGATTCCAGGCATTGTTGTGTCATGGTGAAACATACCAACCTACAGTGTGTGACTTGTGAGCATTTTTAATTTCCAAGTGTAAAGGTCATGGTCGTACATAGAACTCATGTAACTGTTGCTAAGGCTACACAATCTGTCTGCGAGCAGTTGCACTCAATATTCATTGTTCTCGAGCCAAATGCACCTGGTGTTTGTTAGGTGCCTTGCTTTGCATGGCTGAATACAAACCCTAGATCATAAAGTGAGTCGTCATGAGCCAACACCAACAGTTAGCCGAGATCATTGTGTGCGGGCACTACTGATGTTAGGGAACGCCTTGCTGCCGCAGTCATGGTGGACCACTGAAAGATAATTTATGACCCCAGTAGTGTTTGCAACCTTTTGTTTTGTGGGTTCAATGAATGGTTTGTGATATGACTAAGTAGCTACTTCTAGCTCGCAAGTGTTGTAGTGAAATCTTTTACATGCAAACACTTGGACTAGCGGTTCTTTTGATTTGTACATGCAGTTACTGATTGGCTGTCACAGCTTAAATCTGGCTTTGCATTTGAGCCGGCCTTCTTGGAACTGTACTGATTCCACTCATCGAGAACTGGCATGTTTTGAAATTGTTACATGGTTTGGCGGGGTTCGAAATAGCAGAACGTGGGTGCCATCAGCAAGTGTTTTTTTGATGAATGCTTCTTTATAGTCTTTTTTTGTCATGCCTAGTGCGGCTTGTCACAGGAATGTGGTGGCCATATTTTTGAAGCAGTAGATTACTTCAGCAAAGCGGGAGTCTGTGGCATTGTATTGACTCAAGCTATGGGCCCACCTTGTAGACGGCATAGGAGGAATCGCATTCTTTAAGGGTTTCGGTTCTTGAGTAGGAGGCACTAGCTGCGAGGGTTTAGGTTAGATGAGACAGCAAAGATAATGGAAGGAGTAGAGAGCGGTGTTGGCCTTTGAGCATTTATGTGGTGTTGACTTGCGTGAGCCAATATTGTTGACTTTTTATACATGGAAACTTTAACAATGTGGCCTGCAATTTTCCCTACTGGTTGGTTTTGCAAGCAATGCCAGGGGAGGTTTTTCCTTCCTAGAGCAGCCATATTTGTAGCATACAGCAATGCGTATTTCTATGAATAAATTGCTGTTTGCATCCAAAGATCCATATAGCCATCGCAGCAGAAGTACCACGCAACCATCCTACCTGCCTCCTGCTATGCGATAGCTTGTCAGACTTGCATGCAAGGTGGTGACGGGGCTGTATGTCTGTTCCCACCGAGTCATGTGCTTAAAACGGTACATGTGCAAATGAAGTGTAGTTATGTGGATTTGCCACATAATATTTGTGCAAGCATTCACACAGCATTCCAGTTTCATTCAGTCATAGGCACCGTTTATTCTGGTGCCTCTCGCAGCCTACGAAGCTCTTCAAGTTTGATTTGTTTTTCAATTTCTAAGATTTCCAATTCCAATTTTTTTTTCTGGATATCAAGGAGTTTTTTCTCCTGCCGCTCTTGCATAATACTGTTGTGGTCCTCTCGCATCAGCTGCAGACACAGTCCATGCTCTTCGCGCAGTAAGGCCGCTCTATAGTCGTTCTCATCTGCCAGAGACCTTTAGAAAAGGGCCATCCGCCCTCTTGGAGCCCTGCCAGCGTCACCGGTGGCCACTGCTTCAGCAGTAGTGGGACCAGCGGGAGCTCCAGAAGCAACTGTAGCACTGCTGCAGCCTGCTGCAGCTGTGCTGGAAGCATCAGCAGGTTGCACAGCAGGAAAAAAGAGATTGCTCTCCTGCTCAATTGCTTCTGGAGTTGCCCCACCCTTACCAAAAGCAGCCGCTGGTGACTGCGGCTCATCCACGAGCGGAGGCTCTCAGTCGTCTTCTGTAATAAAGAAAAGGTAAAAATTAGTTGGACAAATCTAAGCTTACAACACATTAGCTGTCTGCCTCAATAGCACAGATTGTTGGGTCAATTGGTGAAGAGAAATTATAACGAAAGCTTTATAATGTTCTTATATAAGGCACCACTTGCCCTTCTCGGCGCCAAATAGCTGCCGTTGTTTCTGGGGGCCCCAGTTTAGTCATTCTGTTTTGTTCTGCGATATTCCTCACCTTTCACTCTGAATTATGCCTGATGACCTCACTTTATTTTTTTCTGCTGATACAATAGTGATAGCCACCCAGGCCCCGAGTTTTACACATGTGGTTATCCTCTAACTCTGCACCTGCAGCTTTTTTGCTCTTTCAATGGGTTTCTTTTTAATTTTAGTATATTTGCTAGTTTGTACTCATGCGTGTCCTCTGGCCCAGGGAGCCAGTTATACGCCCTTCCTTTCTTCAAAATCATCAGCGTCTAGAACTTTGTCAATGCCAATGAACGCCGACAGCTTTCACTTTGTATATCCTGGAGTAGCTGAGCTAACCCACTTTCATTTTTTTTGCAAAGGTTTCTTTGTAATGCCTGCCTGCTTGCTTCGCCGCATATATGCGACACCAATGCCAAGGTGAGGCATACAAGAAAGGTGACAAATACTGCAGCCTGAGCCTGAGGGCCACAGAAAACATGCGCTTCGAGTGAAACCTCTGCATTGCAAAACTAACAATTTCCTTGAAACTAGCAGCCAAATTCGAAAAGGCTTCGAGCATTACACATAGGCAAGCTGCACCATTATTCACAACAAGAATGTTGTTACCTTATCCCTGGAGCACCATCATGTACAAGTACACAGAAATATGAAAATTTATGTGAAGGAGTGCATGCATAATGAAACTGCATTAAAGTTGGCATTCGTTTAAAGTGAGGCAGGAATGGCAAACAAGACTCAAAAACATCATCAGGAGAGAATGTCGTAATGAATGCAGTTCAGGTTGCAGCACTGAATGCTTGCTCCCTCGGTGTCCGACGGTTAACCAACTCCTCGCCTTCCGCTACAGGAACACAGCA